>NC_056747.1:861348276-861503276 GCF_019279795.1 Protopterus annectens | reverse complement strand
TATGTCTGTTTTTCTCGCATTTATTTTTTGAATTTTTGCTTATGGGTGATCCCCTGTGATATACATGTCATGATTCTCTAGAATGCTTTGTACTTTTTCAGTGCGTCTCAGCTTCAGCAAGCAGTAGGATATGCTTTACCATTGAGAGTGTTTGCACAATCCTCAGTGCAGCAGTCCGTCTCACATTATTGGTGCTTTTCAGTGTATAGGTCCTCTGCCGTGAGTGCATCATACCCAGCAACAAGCTGTGTGTCCATTTTCAGTTCTTTTTTACAGAACGTGCATTTGTCTGTTTCTCCCACATTTTCAGTAAACTTTGTAAACCAATGTATACGCAGTCCATTATCATGAACTACCATTATTAACCTTTCATGCTTTGGTTTCAGCTCACTTCGTAACTATCCCTACATCAAATCCTGATAAGCATGAGGTTATTCCTGGAGAGCTCTATACGTGCCACTATATTTGTGGCTTTTCCACATTTATTTCCTTCTCATATGATCCTTCTCTTTATATTTCTTTTGCTTTTTGGCACATTCATTTGCTGCCTGATTTTTGTCTACTTCTGGTTTGATTTCCCTTGCTGCTTGCTAACAGAATGTTTCTGCTAAACTAAGTAGAGAAATCATCTTAGACTTCCTCTCTTCATATTGTAAAACTTTCGCTATGTTTGAATCTCATGAGGTCAGCAGATACACATACAGGCCATGACTGCAGGATCTATACATGTAATCAATTTTGAGGAGGCCCATACCTTCTTCAGAGTATGGAATGTATAATCTTGGTATACAGTGATTTTTATGTATCATTTGATGAACATATGAAGCATTTTCTTGTTTTTTTTTTTGTCCAGCTAATCCAGTACCTTTTAGGGCCAGTCATTCACACCAAAACTGTAAGTTAAATAAGGAAGAGCAAATTGGTTTATAGCTTGGACTTTATTCCCAGCTCTCAAGGCAGTTTTCAATATTAGTTTTGGTGTTCTGAAGTATTCCTTACTGTGTTTATTCGCATTTGTTTATTGCCGATTTTTCATCACTTCCAGAGTACTTATACACTCCTTCCTACTCAAGTTCCATTATATTTCATTCCTGTCCTATATTGATATTTTCTTGGTACCGAAACCTTCCAGTTTTAAGCATTGGTTTTGCGAATTTATCAAGACCAAATATCATTCTTATATCATCTGAGAAAGTTTCAACTACTTGCAGTTGTGCTTTCAACTCCTCATCTGAAGAATTACACAGTTTTAAGTCAACCACAAAAAGTAGATGAGAAATCTTTAAGCAAGTTTATTTTCTGGAAGCCAGGTTGTAGCAAAGACCTAATCTGTTACGTGAACAGCTTAATGGGTTAAGGGCAAAACAAAGAGGAGGAAAGAATTACCCTAGAATATCCCCCCTTTGAATTTTTATCCTTCCGATAAAAAAATATTTGCCCTTTTTTCATGGCTTAAGTGCAGAGTGGTTTGCCACTGTTTCCATGGTCACTGTAGTGTTACTAATCAATATAGACTGTATCTTGTATATCTTGAGCATTCCTTTATCCATGTATGTGGGATGCTATCAAATGCATTTTGTAATGTATTCATGCAATACTTGTATTCTTCTCCTTTTTACAATTTCTTCTTTATGGCTTTATTATTAACAAATGATCCCTTGCTCCATATAACTTTTGTTCTATTGTGATTATTGAGTTTTCTTCTAAATACTGTAAACTGTCTGCATAAATTCCAGTATGTAGTTTGTACATTTTTGAAAGACATGTTATTGGTCTATAGTTTTTAGGATGGCTTACAAGTTCACTCTTAAAGAGAAATCTTGTTTTCCCTGTTGTTAATTAGATTGGTATCTGATGGGATGTCCATATAACTATTTCTTACTCAGGGCTAAATCTTTGTTTAAAGATGTTAATACTTTTGGCCAGAAGTTAGGAACTGCACCTGGGAACTGGGGTTTTCCAGTTTGGAGCTCTTCTTAATGTTATTTCATTTTCTTAGCCATTACTTCATCCCATTTCATATCCTGTACATTTTAAGTCTTCACTGTTTCCTTTCATTTTTCTATCCATTCAGCATATTTGTTGTATTTTTCAGGGTATTCATAAATATTTCTCCAAAATTTGTCTATTTCTTGTTTTTTTTTTTTTTGGTGGCGATTGTATTCCTTTTGCTTTTTCTGTTTTTTTTATAAAACTTTTTTGGGTCAGCAGTGAATTGCTTATTTTGTACTTTTACTTTTCTTTTACATTTATTTGCACATGTCCAAGTTTTTCTGCCTATGCTGATTTCTTTAGTCTGTTTGCAGTAGAATAAGCAGATCCTGGTCTGTTCTGAGCATTGGCTTTTATCATATCTGTCTTTCTAAGTATTTTTGATGATGTGTTCCCTCTTCTATATTCTTCTAATAAAGACACTTACTGTCTTAATTGCGGTATTTTCTCTTTCAATGCTTCCATGATGGCATTTTATTTCTTCTTTTCCTTTAGTGCTGTTTATCGTTGTGGTAACACTTTATTGGTTGTTAGTTTAGCAGCACAGTAATATATCCTATTTACTTCTGTTATATCACATGAATTTCTGTTAGTAGTCTTGATTACCATATTCATCTGTCTTATCAAACTTCTAACATTGTGTGGGTCTTCTTTCTGTAATCTATTTCTTTCAATGATCTTAATATGTCTGTCCATGTCAAATACATCAAGCAACTCTTTCCTTTGATCATTTTCTTCTAAACTAGAGCACATTCTTTGCTCTCTATTTCCTGTGGGCAATCTACAGAAAGTTCCAGAAGGTCTTCCTGTGACATATCCTCTTCAGCTGCATCCTGAGTTGTCAGTTTCTCCTTCAAATGGGAACTCATTGGCCCATCACTCCAAAACAAACATTGATTGTATTGAGTTGCCACTGTTTCCTGCTCATTCCTTTGATGTTCAACTCAAACTTACTTTTTAATGTACCCCTCTCCATGCAAAGTGCCATATGAGATACAGTTCCGGTAATGCTACTCTCCTTTTCTTGCTGATTTCATCATCTCTGCATTCAGACATCATAGCTTTTCTAGTCCGCTCTTTACCATGGTGTGAAAGATGTGCTGCAAGGTGACTTGTGATCATGAAGCTAGATGACAGGGACAATGAGAGGATATTGTCAGTGCAGAACTGGGATCAGCACTGGCTGTCTGTTGATCATTAGACTCCAGTGAGAGGATTCCATTTCAAATTATTACGTAATGGGGGCACTTAGCATTATAGATGTGTTGTGCCTTGCTAATCTGTAGTCACGAAGATCAGAAGCTGGAGGGATAACCACTGCAACCAGTACCCGCAGTATCTGCTAGGAGGACAGGAATGTCTACTTACTCAAGTATATAGTGTATCCTGCTTACATGCAGCTTTTATAGATGAGGATATGAGGTCATGCAAAGTGGTATCACTAGTTTATGTAGTTGAAGCCCTGTCCATTTCAGTTGCAGAAAGTTGACTTGTGCTTTTACAATTCAATCCTCGTAAAGTTCTAAGATACTTGTAAGTGATAGAATTTGCAGTTGTACTGCTGCAGAGAAATCTACACAAGTTCAAAGTCCATCCCAACAGCTAGAAAGAAATCTTTGCAAGTTAACATTTTACATATTCCCAAATATTAGACTCCAGCTAATGTTACAATAAAATATCCCATTATCCGGGACTCAAGCAACCAGCATTTGATTGGCTCGTAGAATGGTATACTAGCCAATCAAAAATCGCAAAGCGGATCCACTTCTACTCAATCCACATTGAACAGAAGAGGCTCTGCTTTGCGATTTTTGATTGGCTTGTATGCTGGTATATGAACCAATCAAAAATTGCAAAGCTTATCTCAAGCAACCGTAAAATACACTTGACCGGCATCTACCAATCCCCATGGGTGCTGGTTAAATGAGACTTTCTGTATTTTGAATGCTGAGTAAAAAAGGTATTGCACATGGAATGGACAAAACAGGATTTCCTAGAAAACTGCATAGTTCAGCAAAGTTGATATCTAGCTTGGATCTCTACAACATTCATTGCCTCACCAGGATGAGTAAAAAGAGGGTTATGGTCACTTGCCTATGAAGGGCACAGGAGCTGACACCTCACGCATGCACTCAGGTCACTGAACCACAAGCACCGATATGAGTCAGTCATAGTCCATGTGACTGTAAATGACCTGAGACATATGTCCTTTGACAATGAGGAGAGACATGGAGTTCTCGGACTGTGTGCTCCAGACCATTATGAGCCTGGTACTGAGCAGCATTCTAACTTCTCCAAGGATGATGCCACAATTTGAAACTAAAGCAGCTAACTTTAATAATAGTCTTTTGTGTTGTATGAATGAGGAAGAGTATTTGTCGGCTTGAGTGGATGTGGTTGTCAGACCTCGCTGTTTCACCAAGAATGGACTACACCTCTCCCCTCTAAATTCCAAATACTGGCTAATACTATGTCCACCACCATAGTGCCATTTTTAGGCATTGCCAACTTGATAAACCATCCCAACCCCTGATAATGTAAAGGTGGTACTGCTCATTGCCATCCGTCTTAACAGAAAACTTCACTATCCTCAAGTTACATTCGTTCTGGAGAATATGGAGGTCTGTGTGGTTACTGAGACATGGTTTAATGCCTTCCATTCATTTTGAAATGATACTGCCAAAAAGGGACAAAAGGTGGTGGTGGTTCAATTTACATCGAAAACAGTCACATCTCAAGGTTGGTCAAGCACTATGCCAGACTTGAGCTTCTCCATGTACAACTCCCCATAAAAAAAGTCCCATATCATATCCTTGTGAGCTTCAGGATCCCCGCTATGACCCAAGAAACCCATGCCACTTAATTGAACTGGAGTCAGTATCCATTCTACTCAACATCATAATCATGGGCAACTTTGACTACCCTTCTGTAAACTGGGAAACATACTCCTCCCCAAACATGCACGCCCATAATTTTCTGGACTAGTAAGTCTGTCCACCCACTAGGGATGCAAAAGTACCTGGCCTTGCATTTGCAACCAAAGGAGAAATTTGCACCCATGAATGTAATACTCACTAGCAGGCTGTTCCACAAAGCTATCACCTTCAGAATAAAAGTAAAGCTTGGGCCCTGGAAATTTTACAAATTATTCCAAGACAAACTTTCTGCTGGTACCATGGCCTAAATTCCAAGCCCCCCCCCCCCCCCCCCAAACACAAGGAACACTGCTGCCTGTGCAGAGTCATTCATCAGTACATACATGAAATAAACACAGGACAAGTTCAAAAAACAAGTCATCCTGATGGAATCCCAGAATAAGTACCACAAATAACAGCATAAATGGGTTCTATAACAAAAAGAAGAATGTCATATCCAGGCATAGGAAGTGCAGTGTCCAGCAAGGCAAGAACTCCCTCAAACTTCAATTAGCATCTCAGAGAAATAATCACGTTTAACAAACCCACATTTGAGGTGAAAATATCCTTTCAGGCTAAGGACAGTCATAAGGCATTCTTCAGCTATGTCTTTAACCTCAAAAGGCAATACACAACAGTGTGTCGAACTAATTGTAAATAAACCCATCAATATTGAGACAGAGGATATAGCTACTCTACTGCCCATTAAACTTTAGCTCCAATTTTACCCCACTTTTGCCATCAGACACCTTGCAAGAAATAACCCAACTATATGTACCCCCCAACTTATCACTAGGGGAAACAGATCCTAAAAGTGCTATCGAAGGCAAAAAAACACTATATCCACGAGAACTGGTAAGTGACCAGATGGCCTCCTTAATGCATGAAACATGACGTATTGAAGCCACTAGAATCTGTATTATTCAAGAACCTCCACAGACTTTGTGCCAGATGAATGAAGGACTTCAGCTGTGATCCATCCATCTACTAAAGGGTGAGTCATCCACTGACATAGGAAACTTCAACTGTGATCTATCTACTAAAGGGTGAGTCATCCACTGACATAGGAAACTTCAACTGTGATCCATCTACTAAAGGGTGAGTCATCCACTGAAAAAGGAAACTACAGACCCATGAGACTGACTAGTATCGTATATAAAGCCATGGAAAGAATAATTATGGGTGTGACAAATGACAGCATATGTAATCTTTAGACATTGAATCGGCTCATTTTGGATTCGTTAAGGGTAGGATATGCCTACTCAACCTGGTGGACTTCTTCAACAAAGTCACCAAAACAATTGATGAGAGCAAAATTGTGCATAGTGACTACCTTGACATTGCCAAGGTAAACACAGTAGCCCCACTGAGACATTGTAGTTAAGCCCACGAAATTAGGTATAAACCATTATGTCACTCACTGGAAAGCCAACTGGCTCACAGGTAGACTCCTCTGTCTTCACTTCTTAGGTCCTACCTCCACCAAACAGCAGGTCGGTAATAGGGTCCTTCAGGGCTCACTTCTGTTTAGCATCTACTTCTCTGAAGTCGAGGCTAACATCAGAATCCTCTATTTGACTAAGTTTCTTAGATGATTGTAAACTAGGTGCAGTCATATAATTCCTCAATGATATAACGGTCGTAGAATCCCCAGTGATATAATGGTCACAGAATCCCCCAATGATATAAAAACCCTCCAAGAAGGCCTGACAGGACTAATAATTGGAGCCAGAGCTGTGATCTAAAACTCAGTGCTAAGAGGTGCGTAATATTCTCTTTCAGAAAGATGGCCATGTCTCTAAATTACTACATTGATAATACACTCCTAAGGGTAGACCTAGTGGCCATTGATCTGGGAACACATATAGACAGTTACCTGGGCTTTGACCACCATGTGTCTAATTTAGCAAGGAAGTCATTCTATGTTGTGCAACTTATAAACATGTGTTTGGCATCCGGGTACAGAGTTGTCATTGTTCCATTGCATTCAGCCCTCATTTGACCAATCATTGAGTACAGTGCCCTCTTCAGTATGTACCTGATCAGGCATACGCAGCAACTGGAATGTTTGCAAAGATTTCCTCTCAAAAAGAATACATGGTGTAGTCAACTTATCCTATGCAGACCACCTCAAAGCCTTACCCTTGTACTTTGTCTACAGTGGGATCCCTCATGGCTCACTGCTGGGGCCACTTCTCTTTACCATCTACTTCTCTAAAGTCAAGATTAACATCAAACCCCTCTAAGTTCACAGATGTCTTTAAACTCACAACATACACAACAACTGGTGTGTCCTCAGAAATTCTTCACAACAAAGAATACTCTGTGTAGTCAGCATGTCCTGTGCAGACCACCTCAAAGCCTTATCCTTATACTCTGTCTACAGACTGGTAAGAGGGGATCCATGCTTGGACTGCAAAGCATCTTAAGATCCAGCATTAATGCAACTGTTGCACATTCAAGAAGCAAACAGCATCAAAAATACTTGATCTAGGTTCAGCTTCACCTGCAACATAAATAAAACATGTTGGAGAGACAGGTATGTGACACAAAGATTGCCCTTTCTCCAGAACAAGCTTCTCTTTCAAGTGAAACTGTTCTTCCATAGACTTAGTGAAGCGCAGTCTGGATCATTGGATGGGGTTTCAACAATGTACCCCTGGCCTGGCACTTAAGTCCCTGTTAGAAAGAAGGAGCTTGTAAGTTCTGAACCACCTACACAAAAGCTGTGTGATCCAAGTCAGTCCATTACATTTGGGTAACTTGGCTAGACTTGGAAAGGGCCTTTATGGTCATTTGCCTCCTAATCACTGGTACTATGATCAAGCTAAGACAGTTTCTGGGTGTATCGAATTTAAAAACAACTAATAAGAACCCAAACCATACTGAGGCATAGCAGTATGAAAGTACATTTAGTAATATCAAATTTGAAACGTATAGAAAGTGTAGCAATTATAATGGCAAACATAACCTTACTTCAGATGGATACCAAAAAAAAAAAAAAGAAAAATAATGACCAAAATGCCTGTGATCCTCACAGGCACTGCTATTCAAAACTAAAGAAACAAATAGTTGGTATGAATGTCTTATTAATAGACATATGTCTACATTTGTAAACCATTGTGTGCATTAAAAGAAGAAAGATGAAAGCAACACTAAATTAGCTGCAAACTCTTTGACCCAAGTCATCTGATTCAGTTATGGAAACAAGCTGCTCATTAAATAGGTTCATAATTCTTAGTTTAAGGAATTCAGAAGCAGTATGCAATTAAACCACTGCTAAAATCTCTCTATAACAAGCCCAGTTACTACTTAATAATAAAGAAATATCCATGTTATAATGCAGCAAGCCAAAGAACAGGAGCATATCCATGGGACAGAAGTAAGCCTAGCTTCAACTCATCAAACTCCCCTTGCAGCTAAACTTCAAGAAGAAATTGTGGTACAACCTGAGACATTTCTCACAACCACACCAACTCTCATTACTCCTAGAACTAAACTGTACAGCACAATGAATGCATTCTCCTCTCAGGCCCCTACTCTTTGGCAAGCTCCCCCAGTCTACCTAAAGGAAGTCAACACTCTAAATTTAGAATGCAGCTCATAAAGCAAGTATTTATCTACACCAAATGATCCCACTTCATTATAGGATATATCACTGAACACACTATCACTATCTCCTTTTCAAGTTTCTTCTCCTCTCGTCAGATTTAGTATGGGTTGACCCACTTTAGAAGCTTATGTATATATTGACATGACATTCTAGTGATCAAGCAGAGTATACACTAATATATATGTTTGTGCTGTCCTTCAGCAAAACAAACACATCCAGCAACTGATAAACCAAAATGAAGTTCCTGCTAATGGTTGAGAGTGTTTTTATGCAAATCGGAAGAAAGGGTGAAGAGCAGGAATACCTGTATAGTTTAAAAGGAGGCATGTATAATTTCAAAGAGGGCGTTTCCTGGACAAAAAGTGATTAGGAGGGCGTGTTGTAATCTACAATGCAGCCAGAACAATAGGCGACTTGGTGAAATGTTTTATTATAGCTACTTAGAGCATGTGACTCAATTTATTTAAAGATGGCTAGCTCTATCACTGGCAGGAGGCTGGAAGTTGGTAAAATTGTGAACTAAAATGCATAACCACGCATGGATGGTTATTCTGAATGGTGAGATTGACAGCTAGGAGAAAAAATACATTATGAACAGAAAGCATGCAAGTTAATTCATAGTTGTCCTTTAAGGTATTCACGTAGATTCCTCGTTAGCTACTAGAGCACTGAGTTTAAAACTGCTGTTTGACTGCATTGATTTTTTCCCCACCCACTCGTCCAATTCTTGTTGTGCATTTAAACTTGTTGCCTGCCACTAGTTTACAAACCCCTCCCAGTGCTATTTTTATTGGACACTGGTAGCTCAAACTCTTAAGGCACTCCAATTAGACTCTTAAATCTTGAGTTTCAGCTAGTGCAGGCTGCAATATTCAAAGCATTTGGTTCTTAGAATACTTCCTGCTATTTTACGAATATAATACTCTGTATGATTTTGGTTGTTCTCATTTAGAGTCTGCATCCAAAATCCCAATCTCTCCTTATTTCTTGAGTTTACTCCCTGTGTCAGCATCATAGATGTGAGTGTTCAATCTCGCCGTTTGTTCTTACACACGGGTTCGGAGCCGATCCTCGGCTCCAAGTTGGCCGCATCGCAAAGCTCTGCATCTCAGAGAAGCTCGAGACCAGACTATATCCCACAATCCTCCCTGCCATTACTTAGATCTAGTTTGCCGCTGCAACAGATCGGATCGAGGAGAGCTCGGACCAGAGGAAAATTTGATAGCTTTTTTCTTCTTTCAGATAAGCTGCTTCTTTTTTGTAAAAAAATAAGTTTCGAATAGTTAGTATAGTATAGAAGTGTGTGTGTGTGTGTGTGATTATTATTATAATATTCCTCAATATTATTCTTAAGGCACCTTTTGTGGCCTACCCTTTTTCTCTTGGTGTGTTTTTTTTTTGTTGTTGAGTTTTCTTTTATACTTATATAGATATTCACTCTACATATATATAGAAATTAGTTATTGGTAGTTTTTTTCTTGTTGTTAAACTAGTAAAGTGTCTTTACTTCTACAGTCATGTTGGAGAAAGCAAAATCCGGCTTTAAAAG
Organism: Protopterus annectens; assembly: GCF_019279795.1. Classification (NCBI taxonomy): domain Eukaryota; kingdom Metazoa; phylum Chordata; order Ceratodontiformes; family Protopteridae; genus Protopterus; species Protopterus annectens. The sequence goes on along the minus strand of NC_056747.1, from coordinate 861,493,207 downwards.
ATGTCAGTGTGGGCAGAAAATGTCTATCACTGACAACAACGCGTCCTGCGTTTACTGTCTTGGCCCTCTCTACCTTCAAGAGGATTGCTCTATATGTCATTCCTTTAGCGGGAGGGTCATGACAGATAGACGCAGGAAGCTTATAGATAGAGGGTTGCTTAAGCCTGCCTTTCAAGAGGCTTTAGACAAATTGGATCAGGCTTCTAAGTCCTTGAAGGGGTCGAAGATGTCAGAGCCCATGTCATCGGCTCCGACTTCATCTTCGAAGGTTCGTTCGCCGGTTTGACAGACCTCGGGGCCGAGCGTCGAACGTTTATCTTTCACTGAGCCCCAGATCTTGGAACCAGTGTCGGAGCTGCCGCCACCGTCCATTCTTCGGTCGGTGCCATCTTCGGCTCCTTCGACCCGTTCTTCCAGACCGTTATCTGAGACAGATGTGGATCATGTCGTGCAGAAACTCATGGAAAATACGGCCCTTTCCCAGTTGATTGCAGTTTCCTCCCAATTGGTGTCGAAACTAGAAGGCCTCCCCATATCTCCAACAGGTCCTCCTTCGAGACCCATCCAGTTCTCGGAGCCGGGAGAGGATGAGCTGATGATAATGGAGCCCTCGGTGCCGAAACCGTCCATTGCACGATCGACACCATTGACTTCGACTCCTTCGGAACTGGTAGGTGAGTCGCGGAGCCGACTGTCTCTCCTCGGTTCCGGGACCGAGAGTCGTACCGACCCTTCGGTGCTGACTCTCCCTCTCGGGGCCTCGGCACAGACTCGCTTGGCTCCGTCCTCGGGGTCGGAGCCCACGGCCCCCGTGTCTGGGATGCTCCCGTGTTCTTCGGAACCGGGGGAGTCCTCGGCCCGGGGTTCAGGGGCTTTTGACCTTATGAGGAAGGTATTGTCTGCACAGACAACCACTTCATCAGAGGTGTCTTCTCCTTCCCCTAAAGGGCCGCTTTCTGTTTCTGCCCCCACGACCCATCCAAAGCGTAGAGCCCCATTGCCTCAGCCACCCCCAGAAGGTTCCCCCTGTTCCTTGGAGGCCTCACCAGAAACCCCCTCTGATGAGGTCCCGAGGAAACGGTTGTGCAAGAGGAGGCACATAGATTCCCCGCAGGAATCTCTAACGTCTGACAGCGACTTGGATGAGGCAGAGGGGTTCCCAAAATCCCCCTCTGAGGATGTGTAATTTGCGGACATCCTGGAGATCTTGAAACAGAGGGGTGATTGGCAGTCCCTAGCCCCCACTGAAGACGAGTCGGTGCTGCTGAAGGCTTTTGGGGCTCAACCTTCTACCTCCTGGGTGACTCCGCCCTTCGATGAATTAATGGAATTGATTGCTCGAAGGGCGTGGGAGACACCTGACACAGTGGAACCAGTCCCTAGAAAACCAAACAAATTTATCACCGCCCCCCCAGGACAAGACTTGTCTCACCAAGGGAGTTCCGGTTGATGCTATGGTGGTGGCGGCAGCCACGAAAAAGGAGATGTCTGAGTCTTCCTCATCTGTTCATCCTCCTAATAAGGATTCTAGGACTATGGACAGATACGGGAAGCGCGTTTTTAGTTTAGCGACTTTTTCCATGCATTCGCTAAACTATTTGACACATTTCACACGTCTGCAGAGGGATCTCATCAAGGAGCTGACAGATACCCTCCAGGGTAACACAGATGCTGCTGTTTCAGATAAGGTAACAGCACAACTTAACACCCTTACCTCCATAGTAAACTCATCCATGAGGCTCATCTCATATGCGGCCGAAGGATCGAGTAGAGCTGCAGCTTCAGCGATTGCTCTTCGAGGACTATCCTGGATGCGGCTGTGCTCCTTTGCGGAAGCCTTCAAGTCTTCCTTTGCCAACACCCCCTTTGATGGTGCCACACTCTTCGGGCCCAAGGTGAAGGAGACTCTGACTCGGTGTGAGCAAGAGGGAAAGACCCTGTCTGCTGTCGGGGTCCATTTTTCCGCTCCAACTAGACCGTACCCCAAAGGGCAACGAGGCGGGAAAATGTGGTTCCGTAAGAATCAGGGATCTTTCCAAGCCACACAGAGTGATACCCCCTCCAGAGGCAGAGAGGGGTAGAAATGGAAGACGCCGCCCCGGCGCCAGAGGGGGTCCGCATAACCAAGGCGACAGGGATACCGTCCCTGGGAAGCCTTTCCAGCACTCCTGAACGGAGGCCCGGCTGTCCTGCTCTGGAGGCAGTCGGGGGTCGCTTGGCTTTATACCCACAGGCCTGGCTAAATATTACTTCGGATTCCTGGGTAAAAAGCATTATAATCAGAGGATACAAAATCCCCTTCATATCAACTCCACCTCAACAAAGAAGGTTTCCAGATGTGCCACCCCATCTGCGAAGCCCAGCAGCTATAGAAATTTCAAAGCTGCTCAAAAACAGAGTCATCCAACCAGTCCCGGCGGACCAAAGAGGATCCGGAACTTACTCAAGGTTCTTTTTTGTTCCAAAAAAGACAGGGGACTGGAGACCGATTTTAGATCTCAGCAATCTCAACACCTTCGTGAAGAAGGAAAAGTTCCGGATGGTCACGCTTCAATCGATCCTTCCATTTTTACAGAAGGACGATTGGATGTGCTCGATAGATCTCAAAGACTCGTACTACCACATCAAAATGGCCAGACCGTCCAGAGATTACCTGCGCTTCCGGCTGGGAGCCAGTCACTTTCAGTTTCGAGCTCTGCCCTTTGGCCTCACCTCAGCCCCAAGGGTATTCACCAAATGCATGGCAGTAGTTGCGTCTCACTTGAGACGACAAGGATTCCAGGTGTTTCCCTATCTGGACGACTGGCTCCTCACCGCCACCACCGAGCGTCGCCTCATACAAGTCAGAGACTACACAGTCGACCTTTGTTCCCACCTAGGGATTTCGATAAACTTCGAAAAGTCTTGCTTATAGCCCTCACAGCGTATTTCATTCATCGGAGCAGACCTAGATACACGATTAACACTGCTAAAGCTCCCTCCAATAAGGGCGTCAACCCTCAAACAACAGGTTCTTCTTCTACTACAGAGCAAGAAAGCCCCGGCCAAACTGGTATTGAAAGTTTTGGGACTAATGGCAGCGTCCCTGATCGCAGTTCCTATGGGAAGATTACACATGAGGATCCTCCAATGGCTGCTTTTCACGCAGTGGTCGTTCTAGCACTTACCCCTAGCACACGAGATTCTGATAACAGACTCTTGCAGATGAGACCTCTCATGGTGGGTGTACAGTCAGCAACTCACTATGGGTCGTCCGTTTGTTCTACCCAGTCCGACGGCCACAATAACCACGGACGCTTCTCTGATAGGGTGGGGGGGTCTATTTCAGGGAAGAACAGTCCAAGGGGAATGGTCCAACATGGAGTACACCCTGCACATAAATGTTCTGGAGCTGAGGGCGGTGTTCCTGGTGTTGCAACACTTCCAAGCCCTCTTACCTCTAGGAACAGTAGCAGTTCAGAAGGACAACATGTCTGTGGTCTGGTACATAAACAAGCAAGGGGGAACCAGGTCTTACCCGTTATGCAGAGAGGCCATGAGAATTTGGCAATGGGTAGAGTCCACGGGTCGCTTTCTGATAGCAACGCACATTCCGGGGTCATCCAACGTCATTGCGGACAGGTTGAGCAGAGCCATCCTGTTACCTCACGAGTGGTCCCTCAATCCATAGATGGCGGAAAAGATCTTCCGCAGATGGGCCAGCCTTGCTGCGATCTATTTGCTTCCCCGTTGAATGCAAAATGCTGAAGCTACTTTGCCCTTCTACCCCCTCCGGGGGATGTCCCCAGGGACGCACTGATACACGATTGGCCCCCGGGTCTCCTATATGCATTCCCACCTACTCCCTTGATTCCCAGATTTCTACAGAAAGCCAGGAACCTGGAAAGGACAATAATACTCATAGCCCCATTCTGGCCTCGGCAGATATAGTTCCCCTTTCTTTGAGCCCATCAAACAGAGGAACCGTGGATTCTGGACCCAGTACCAGATCTACTGACCCATTCGTCGGGAGTTCCTCACCCGTCTCTTCAGTCCCTCAAACTAGCAGCTTGGCTGCTCCGCTTCCCTGCCTAGCCAGGTCTGTTCTACTTTCTCCGGCAGTTCAACACATTCTGGTTGCTTCTCATAAAGCTTCCACTACAAAACTCTACAGGAGTAAATGGAAACGCTTTGTATACTGGGCGTCTAGCCAACACTTAGACCCCCTGGTAGCTCCTCTACATAAAGTACTGGAATTTTTATCTATCCTCTTTCATGAAGGAGCCTCTACTTCCACACTAAGAGTACAGTTGGCGGCCATATCGAACTTCCATATTGGTGAAGACGGTTCTCCCATGATGTCTCTCAGATTTTGTAAGGCTTTTATGAAAGGAACCTTCCATCTTCGGCTGCCCGTCAGGAAACCTTTCTTTCCATGGAGCTTAAATTTGTTACTGTCACAACTCATGTTGCCACCCTTTGAACCTACTTCATCCTACCTCCTAAAGTTCTTATCGTAGAAGACACTTTTCCTCGTAGCTGTTACTTCAGCTCGAAGAGTTTCAGAGCTGCAAGCATTATCGGTCAGACCACCTTACTTGATTTTCCATCCAGATAGAGTCTCTTAGGTTCATAGGTTCATACTAGGCTATCTGCCCTAGGGCATTTATAAGCCTAGCCAGAGTGTGCATGGGTTTCGCCACCCATTTTAAATTAATTTTGCTATGCCCTTTTTCGAGGTTAGTATACTGTGCCTCTGTCTAACAGTGACACAGAAGTGATACCTGGGGTAAACCTACGATCTCCCATCCACTCATCAAGATTCCTCTTGAAGAGAGTCAATGAGGGACTCTGCCTAACCTGGACTGGGATTTTATTCCAGAGTGAAGGGAGCCTCTGGGTTATGAATCTGTCCCTCCAGCATGTCCTATTTATTTCAGTGCTGAGGTTTAAGTCCCTCGAGCGCGTAGCTCGATGGGATTTGGATTTTCTGAGGTGCAGCATGTCCATTAATTCCGGGTTGGACATGGCTTTATACGTCAGGCACAGATCGCCCCTGAGCAGGCGTTATGCCACTGAGTAGAGCTGGAGTTTCTTTAACCAGGCAGCATACGACATCTGTTTGAGCCCCTTGATCCTCTTGGTGAGGTACTTTTGGGGTCTTTCCAGTTGCTGCAGGTGTCTGGTAAGGTACATCCCAAAAGGGGCATTGTACTCAATTATGGGCCTGATGAGGGATGAGTAAAGAGGCACGATGACCTCCCCTGATCTAGATGTGAATCCCTTCATGATTAGGTGGGCAATATAAAATGTTTTTCTAACCACTTTGGCCACGTGGTTGTCAAATGAGAGATTGCTATCAACTTGGGTCCCCATGTCCCTAATTACTACTTCTGTACTTAATGGATTACCACCTATGTGGTAATTTGTGGGCACTTTGTTTTTGCCAAAGGGGATGACTATACACTTTTTGGCATTTAGCTTGAGGCCATGGCTCTGGCACCAGTTGTCTGTTTTTATGAGGCCCTTTTGGAGGATGCTTGTGTCGGCTGGAGAGTCTATTATGGCGCCCAGTTTGCAGTCATCTGCGAACTTGGTCAGCCACAGTCCTTCCATGTTGGCCTGTACCTCCAAGAAATATATACCGAACAAGAGAGGTCCCAAGACTGAGCCTTGTGGGACGCCACTTGTAACTGGTTTGGAGTCTGACATGGCTCCAGCTATTCTAACCATGTGGGTTCTATCCTTGAGCCAGTTTGCAACCCATCTAGTGACATAGGGGTTTATATTTAAGCTGGTGAGCTTATCTATAATGCCCGAGTGGGGTATTGTATCGAAGGCTTTTGCGAGGTCCAGGTAGGCTGTGTGGACCACCTTCCCCTTGTCAATGGCCTTGGTGACTGTTTCAAAGAAATCGACCAGGTTTAAGAGGCAGGATCTGCCCTTAACAAAGCCGAACTGGGTAGGATCCAGTGTCTGTAGGTCCCCAATATCTTTATTTATAAGGTCCATGATGATCCTTTCCATAGCTTTGCAGACCAAAGCTAGTGAGACTTATGGGGCGATAGTTTCCAGGATCCGTTGAGGCACCACCTTTGTGGAGAGGGACCACTGTTGCTGTACGCCACTCTTTGGGTACATATCCTGTAGTAAGGCTGAGATTGAACAGTAGTTTTAGGTTTGGGTTTAGCTCTTCTTGGAGTTCATGTAGGACGCAGCCCGGGACACCGTCTGGTCCCATTGATGCTGTGTTTCTTGCTTTGGAGAGGGCAGCTCTTACCTGAGCATCTGAGATGTCAGGGGGGCAGTACTCTGCTGGGATAGATATTAGCTCTTTTGGTGGGGAGGGGAGAAGTTTGCGCTGAACCTGTCAGCTAGGATGTTGGCAATGTCTGTGGGTTCGGTGTATTTTTTGTCATTTTGGACTAATTCTGAGCATTTCTGGGAATTCCCACCCAGGTTCCTAACATAACTAAAGAAAGCCTTGTGATTATCCTTAGTGTCCTGTGCAATTTTTCTCTCGAAGCTGGCCTTAGACGATTTTATGAGTGCCCGTAGTTTTTTGCTAATACTAATCAGAGATGCCCTCCCTTTTTGGGATTTTGCTCTGTCATGTAGTAGCTTCCTCCTTCTATTGTATAGTTTGTTTATGGCTGGGGTCCACCAGACAGGACGTCTGCCTTTGGAGGATTGGGTCTTGGTTTTATTTGGGATTGCATGATCCATGCATTCCTGAAGGTGTTCATAGAATGCGTTTATAAAGGATTTTGTGGTCTGGGCCGTATTATCCACAGGCCCAGGGGCTTTGAAGGATTCCACCTCGGTTTTGAGGAGTGTGAAATTTGCTTTAGAGAAGTTTTTCACTGCTGTTTTCTGGGCATGGGGTGGGATCGGGATGTGAATATCCAGTGAGATTAGTTTATGGTCTGATCTTACCAGTGAGGGATACACTTCTGGTCTGGAGCATAGAGTCCCCATGTTGGTGATGATCAGGTCCAGTATGTTTTCCCCTCTTGTGGGAGTGGTAACAAGTTGTTCCATAGCATTTGAGTTTATAAATTCTAGGAACCTTTGGGCTAGGGTGTTGGAGCTAGAGTAATGCTCCCAGTCTATGGTTGGGTAGTTGAAGTCACCCAATATAATGGTGTTTGGAGAGACCTTCATATTTTCCAGTGTTCTCAGGAAGGCCGAGTGGGGTTCCTGGGTTTGGGAGGGTGGTCTGTAGCAGGCTATAAACTGGAAGGCAGTTTTACCCACTGTTAGTGGCACTGTAGTTAGTCTTTACGTACAAACCCATCTTTCCTTCCAAAGGTATGTTCCATTACAAATATTAACCAATCCATAGAACTCCCTACCTTCTTCAAGAACCATACTAACAAGTTGGAGTATATGCTGCACAAGTTGGATGTTCACAGGCAGTTAAGATTTTATTTGGATAGGACTAAAACTTACAGTAAGACAGATCAGCTCTTTGTCGTGTTTGCAGACAATAAAAAGGGCATGGCAATTACAAAACGTACATTATCTAAATGGCTTGCTGATTGTATTGCCTTTGTATACTCTAAGTCAAATCAGTCCTTACCCACCAAACCTAAGGCCCATTCTGCCAGATCCGTTTCCACTTCCTTGGCTCATGCAGCTCGCTTGCCTTTGGACACGATTTGTGCAGCAGCCACGTGGTCTAAGCCACATACTTTCATCACTCATTATAGAGTTGACAAAGTCTCCAAAGACAGGGCATCTTTTGGTTCCACTGTGCTTAGGAACGTTCTTCCATGAGTCACTTGGGGTGATGGAGCTAGGGACGCTACCCGTGTGTAAGAACAAACGGCAAGATTGAACACTCACATAAAGAAGTTATGTCCTTACCATAACGTTCCATGTGGAGTGTTCATCTCGCCTTTGTTCTTACATCCCCCCCCCCCCCACGTGTTTTGGAAGAACGGGTAGGACTAGATTCTGATCGAAATGTCTTAACCCCTTCCGGGGTATATGGTCCTGTGTATCATGGGGTATATGCTACTACCCTTAGTTATTTGCTATGGTGAGAGAGTGTCTCTGGATGCCTGAGAGAGTGTGTAGTTCTTGCACCTGAGGTATTGGGTTATCGGTCTGGTTTGTTTGCAAACTAGAGCTGAGTAATGGCAGGGAGGATTGTGGGATATAGTCTGGTCTCGAGCTTCTCTGAGATGCAGAGCTTTGCGATGCGGCCGACTCGGAGCCGAGGATCCGGCTCCGAACCCGTGTGTAAGAACAAAGGCGAGATGAACACTCCACATGGAATGTTATGGTAAGGACATAACTTCTTTTTTTCTGCTTGTGCTCTGCGTAAGAGCCTTAACTGTGTTGCTCTAAAATACCCCCCGCAAATTAGGTAATCCTAGTCCACCTTGTTTTATTGGTAGAATCATTTTATCCCACTTGACCCTTGCTGTCTTTCCTTCCCAGATACATTCCTTCAACTCTTTCAATTGCTATCCACAACTTCTTCTCCAGTTGATCAAAGTATGCCTGACCTATGTACAAGACTTAGACTAAAAACATTTTAATGGCTTGTATCTTAGTGGGTGGCCACGGTGGTGCAGCGGTTAGTGTTGCCACCTCACAGCAAGAGGTTCTGTGGTTCGATCCTCGGCTGGGGTGCCTTCTGTGCAGAGTCTGCATGTCCTCCCTGTGGTCGCATGGGTTTCCTCCGGTTGCTCCGGTTTCCTCCCACATCCCAAAGACATTTTGTAGGTGGATTGGACACTCTAAATTGGCCCTAGGCATGAGTGCGTGCATGTGTGTGCCTTCTGTGGAAGGTTGGGCACCGGGCTGGCGACTCGACGCTGTAAAACTCCACTGCCAATCATGAGCGGACAGGTGATCCGCTGTGGCGACCCCTAACTGGGAAAAGCTGAAAGAAGAAGAAGGAGAATGGCTTGTATATTAGTATCCGTATCCATATAACAAAACTTCCAATTTCTCAATTTTTGTATTATCTTCTGTTTTGTCTCTTCCCACATATCCTAAGCTGCCACCACAGAGTCCTTTCTAATTCATACTCCTAAATACTTCATTTTATCATGTCTCCATAAATATGGATATTTTGTGGACCAATTTGTGTGTGGGTACATAATTTACCACTATTGCCTTTTTTTAGCTTCATTAACTTTGTATCCTGAGAAGATTCAAAACTGTCTTAAAATGTTCCACAACACTGTAATGTCCCTTTCTGGTTTTGTCATGTATAAAATAATGTCATCTGCAAACAGAGTCAGCTTTACCTGACTACCATACTAATTATATCCTTGAATTTCTGAGTCCCTTATTTTCTTTGCCAATGGTTATAAATATAATGCAAACAACAAAGGGGAAAGTGGACAATCCTGCCTGGTTCCTCTACTCAATCTGAAATTATCAGAGAAGATCCTACCCACTTTAATTTGCACCTCTGATCCCTCATATAGTCTTCTAATCAACCTTATAATTGTATCGGGGAAAGCAAATGCTTTCATTGCCCTGCTCATGAAGTCCCGGTCTACTGTATCAAATGCTTTCTTTGCATGAAGACCCACCGATAAAAGTGCTACTTTCTTACATTCTGCTTTCCTTTGGATCATCACTGTTCTGTTAATATTGTCGAATGTTTCCCCCCCCTCCACAGAACCACACTGATCCATATCTATCAGTTTTGGTATCACTTTTGCTGTTCTTTTAGCCGTTATAGACATAAACACTTCATAATCATGGTTTAGTATTGAAATGGACCTGTATGAAGCTGGATCCGATGGATCTTTACCCTGTTTAGGTATTACCATTACCACCGCCTTCTTCCAGCATACTGGTACTTCTCCTCCTCCTCTTAAAATAATGTTAAAACCTTCCAGATCTTTATCAGTTTTTCTCTCCTAACTTCCACAGGAATACCATCTATTCCTGGGGACTTTCCTGTAGATTGGTTAAACATAGCAAAATATTCAGTGTGTTAATGTGAACTGTGTATTGCTTTTTTCTGCATTTTCTTTTGTTTTAACCAAAAATCAACTCTTTGCATTTTTGAAACTTTATCTGGGACATTGGTCTTATAGTATCCCTCACAGTAGTGGGAGAATTGAGTTGCTGCAGGATCTGAACCTCATTTATTTCATTTCTACTGCTTTTTACTATTTGTATTTTACTACGTCTGGGGGCCATATTCTTGTAGTATAACTCACAATAATGAGACAATTGAGAATTGCTGCAGGATCTGAGCCTAATTTATTACATTTCCAGTGTATTGTTCTCCATGTGTTTTACTTGGTGTGGGGCATTAGTCTTTTGTAGTATCATTGGTAATGGTGAGAAAATTGTGAATTGCTCCAGGAGCTGAGCCTTATATGTACCTTTATACTGCATTTTTACTGTTTACTGATTGGATTTCATCTCGTGTAACCTGTGCTGAGCTGTGTAGTTGTAGTTTGCAGTACTCTATATAGAAGCAGCAACTTAAAAGTTGTAATTCACCATTGAAAACTTCCTCTGCTATTTTCTTAAGTATTTACCTGAGTGAAGAGCAGCTAGTTTGCCTGCTAAGAAGCATTACACAAGAGTGTTGTTTTAGATCAAACCTAGACCTCTCCTCCCAGCCCAACCACTCCATACCCCAATTGCACCACCCCTCATAGATCAAAAAGACGAGGAGCCATGGCCATGGATGTGCACTTTCCTACTGCCTCTGTAGCCAAATGAAAATGGGCATCCTGAGGCAATGTAGCAGTTGTTTCATGTTTACTGACAATCACCTTACTTTTAAGAAGATTGACACAGTGTGTAATTAGACATGTAATTACACTATATCTTTGGAGGCAAAGCTGTTGCATACAGATACTGTTATATCCAAACATGTTGCCAGAAACACACAGACACAAAACACTACAGCTCCTGCTATGGATCAGATACATAAACTCAAATATTCTGAGGCTCTTAAATACAATCTACCTAAACCTCAGACGTCTGCCATATGCTGCCCTTAGCAACCTCCCAAACATGCTACAAAGACAGCATTCCCCAGGACACACACAACCACATCTCACAGTGTCTCGGCATCTAAGCCCTTAAGGCAAAGTGTTCCACAACTCATTGTGTTGGTCACTGGAAACTCTGTTGTGAGAGACACTCTCACCAGGTTGAGCAAGGAGACAGTTACCATTAGTTTCCTGTCAGGAGCAAGGTATTTTGCAAGATCGCAAGTGTTCTCAAGACAATGAATCACATGCACCAGTGTGACTCTGTCATACTCCATGTGGATGTTAATGACCTGAGATGTACCTCCCAGGACTATATGAAGAAAGACATGATAGAGCTTTCAGACTGTGTCCCAATGCAGGTATGAGTCTACCTTCTCTAAGGATGATATCACTTTATTAACAGAACATGGCTGACTTTAACAGTTGGCTTTGTTACTGGTGTCATTCTAAGGGGGTCCAAAATTTGTCAGCTTGGGAGGACATGATCGACAGAATACACTGCTTTGCCAGGTATGGTCTGCACCTGTCCCCAATAGGTGTTTGGATATTGGCTAAAACATTATCCACCCCACAGTGCCTTTTTTAAGCAATGCCATTCTGATAAACCTTCCGACATAGTAAATTCTCCACAAGATAAACTGAAGGTGTTACTGCTCAATGCTAGGAGTCTCATCAAGAAGCTTCTCTCCTTGGAAGTGCTCCTCACATTAGAGAGTGTTGACATCTGCGCATGTACTGAGACATGGTTTAAAGCCAAGAAAGGCAACCCAGCAGTACAAGGCTGTAATGCCTTCCACACATTTAAACCAGCTATTGTATATGGAGGGACAAGAGGTGGATGTGTATTGATCTACATAAAAAGTAAGCACACTCTAAGACCAGTCAAACAATATGACATGCTTGAGCTACTCCATATCCAGCTAACATTAGGTAAAGCCCATATCCTTGCTAGCTCTAGGTCCCTGTGTATGAGCCAGAATAATCATGCCACATAATTGAATGTACTAGAGTTACTCACAGTTCAGCCCACCACCATATTCATGGGTGATTTGAACTATCCCACCACAACCTGGGATACATAAACAATCACTAACATGCAGGCTCAAAGCTTCTTGGATTTTGTCATACCCTTTGGGAAGATGATCACCCTCCTCCAAAATACAACATCGATAACACTCTGAATAGATCCAGAAGTAAGGGACTTGAGAACTAGGGTGAACAGTAACTTGAACTTTGATCACCACGTGTCCATGATAGTGAGAAAGTCCTTCTATGTGGTGCAACTTATAAGTGAGGCATGGCATCCAGATCTAAGGAGATCATAGTCCCACTATACTCAGCTCTTGTTAGACCAATAATCGAGTACAGTGCACCCTTTAGCATGTACCTGGTCAGGCATTTTCAACAGCTGAAGCAGCTACAGAGATTCTTCACTAAAAGAATACATTCTGTAAATAATATGTTCTATGTGGCTGCCTCAAAGCCTTGTCCCAGTACTTGGTCTCCTACAGACTACTGAGAGGCAATCTATGCTTAACCAACAAGGCATTTTCTGATCCAGCCCTGATGGATCTGCTACACATTTTCAAAACAAACAGCACTAAAATTACCTGATCTGAGGATCTAAGCCTTGTCTGTGACTTAAACAAAACATGTTGGAGGGACAGGTATGTGTCTGAGATTACCCATTCTCTGGAACAAACTCCCCATTCATGTGAAACAGAATTCTTCTCTAAGCCTATTCAAACACAATTTGGTCCAATGGATGGGAAATTGCAATTTCATTCTTGGCTTATTGCATGTGGCCTGTATGGACAGGGGCAGTGTGTAGATGCCCTAATGAACGGGCATATATATACACCAAGGCTGTTTTAGTCCATAGGCATTGATCATTGGAAAAATTGGGGCATGAATGGCTAGGCTTAAAAAGGCTTTAGCCTAGTAAACTCCTATGGTAAGATTTACAGTGGTGGAGTGCATAGTTGAGTGTCAAGTCCAGGACTTCCCTTCTTTCCCACCTTTTCTGGCACAGTTTGTCTAGGCAGATTTGTCCAACTTCGATTGGGAAGCTGTCTCAATGGGAGTGCAAATGCAGGCCACTTGGAAGCCCAAGGATGAATGGAAGCACATCAGTATTAAGGAAATTTTGGTGGTGATCCACTCTTTGAAAGTCTGTCACCAACTATGGACACCACGTCCTCCTCTTGTGGTTACAAACACCACCACAGTGAGGTGGTAGTTCAACAAACAATGGCATACAGGGTCATACCATGTGTGCAGGTTGGCAGTGATAGCCTGGGAGCTGACTTCAGAGCATTCTTTGACTCCTCAGGCACGTTATACATCCCATCAGAGTAAAATATTTGGCAGACAGACTGAGCAGTCCTGGGCAGACCCGCACTAGTGGCAGTTCAAGGCAGTGGTTTCCAGGATATATTCCAGATGTGGGGAATGCCTCAAATAGATCTGTTTGCCTCCTTTCAAAACAGACAGCTGAAAAAATTCTGTTCCAAAAATCCTTGCAGCCATGCTTGCCAGACAGAGGCATTCTCATTCCCTTGAACAGGAATGTTCTTGTATGTGTTTCTATGTTTCCAGTGATTTATAAGGTAAAATGCCTAAGATTATTGGAGTGACCTCCTACAGGCCCAGGCAGTCTTGGTTCTTCTTTCTAATCTTATTGGCCAAGGGTAATTACCCCAGACTTCCTCACACTCTGGATTTGCTCACACAGTCTTAGGGGCAGCTACTACTGACCGTCTGGATTATTGAGGTCTGACTCCATTTATGAGGATGTGCAGCAGATGTTATAGGAAGCCAGATAACCTGCTACTAGAAAGTATTATGTTAACAAATAGATTAGGTTTTCTAAGTAGTGATTAAATGGGCCCCTTGAGGTCAATATCCCTCTAATCTTGAACTATTTGTTTGAGCTACTTCAGGTTGGCTTATCGTATGTGTCCATTAAGATGCATTTAGTGGCCATTTGTGCTTGTCTGCTAATGGATCCCCTTTCTTTTTTGCTAAAGCAGTTTATGAATGAAGTAATGCATATGAGATTCCCTTGCAAGCAGATTTCTCTCTTGTGATATCTCAGCTATGTTTTGATAAAAATTTACTTTAACCCTTTTTGAACTGGATGCTCAGGCTGATCTGAAGTTCTTGATGTGGAAAACTGTTTTGTTACTGCTCAGACATTTACAAGTTGAGTCTCTGAGCTGCAAGCTGTCATGGTGGCACACCCTTAACTTATTTTCCACAGGGATAGGGTGTGTCATGCACTAACCCCTCCTTCATGCTGAGAGTGGTCTCAAAATCCATTAGTCATACTATGTTCTTTCCAGAACCTAAGAACAGAGGAGAGGATACTTCACATCTTGGATGTGCACCAGCAGCTCAGGTAGTATCTTAACAGAACAAAACCCTTCAAGAAGGTTGAAAGGTTTTTTATTTGCTACACAGGGGCAAAGAAAGTTCATCCTGTCTCCAAGGAAACCATTGCTCACTGTTTGTCCACGGATATCGTTTTTTATTTGTTGTACCCACTATGGCAAGGCAGATCTAGGCAAGGTAATGGTGCATTCCACTATGGCTTTTTTGTTTTCAGTGGTGTATTGGAAAGGAATGAACTCTAGGTTTCTAGAGGCAGCTCTTGGTCATTTGTCCATACTTTTATGAAACACTACCAGCTATATGCCATTTCTAAATCTAGAGCAGGCTTCACTAGTACTGTTCTCCAGGGGGTCGTTGGTCCTGTAACCTTTCTCCTTCAAGGTTGGGTAAACTTTGGGAATCTACTCATATGCTAGTAAGGCAGTGTATTTGTTGAACATAGCACAGTTGCTTAAGTTCTAATTATGTCTAACAGTAGATATTTGTAGATCACCATGTCTTCCTGGCAGTACCCACCCACAATCCCCCTGTTTGAATGTACATAGTTTGGTGTTTGGGTTGCTGTTGAGCACTGCTTCACAGCTTTTATTGGTGTGTGTTTGTGTGTGGTTTGGTTTTTGTTGTCATTGGAACAGTAAGTGTTCGCAAAGCTTGTGTTTTCATATTCTTCTCCTACTAGAACCTGGGAAATTGAAAGGGTTCTGTGTGCATGTTTGTAAAGCGGTTCTTGTACTGCCAGGAGATTGGTGCATGACTCCCACTGGCAGGCAGTGGGAGGGACTCTGAGCTTTACTAGTCTGCCAGAGGGAAGGTAGCAGAACACTACTTACCCCACATGCCAGTAAAGCAGTGTGTTTTATGAACATCTACTGTTACAGGTAAATATAGCAGTTTAAGTCTTTAGATTGTTTGTGACCATTAGGGTCTTTGTTGTGTTTTGCTGTCTGTTGCTGGTGGTTATTGCTTTCTCACTATTTTCTGTGGGTTGTTTTGTGTGTGTGAACGTAGCGTGCTATGTTTTCTGAGTACTCCATCATGCATGACAAGGCTTCAGGGTTTACAAAGTGCACAGCATGTGGGCACAAGATACCCCCCACTGTCAAGATCCCCCACTCTGTTTATTGTTTGGGGGGAACTCATCTTGATGTGCGCTGTTCCTCCTGTGCTTCTTTTGGGGCAAGAGCCCACCACCCCGACAGATGTAATAAACTTGTATTAAAGGATCTTCCTCCTGCCACCTCAGGAGAATCAGACCCTACTGCTTCTGGCTCCCCCTCTAGTAAAACATTGGGGGAAAATCCTAAATTTTCTAATGAAAAAGATAAAGACAAGAACAAATAAGGAACCTGAAAAAGGCCTCCTGAGCCTTTGGGGCATCCCTGTTTGACTGCTAAGGTTTGGAGGATGTCTGATTTGGGTCACTGTCTCAGAAATGATACAGGTTTGGCTGCCTTCTCACCCTTCAAGGGCTCTCCATGAGAGATCATTGCATCAGTATTCCAGGCCCTCTTCCATGACATTGTCTTTTATTTCCATTCAGTCTTTGAAGAACCTATCCAAAGCAGAC
The DNA here is from genome assembly GCF_019279795.1 of Protopterus annectens. NCBI lineage: Eukaryota > Metazoa > Chordata > Ceratodontiformes > Protopteridae > Protopterus > Protopterus annectens. Next base: position 861,477,280 of record NC_056747.1, on the reverse strand, counting down.
AGCGACAAGATGATGTGAAATAATTTTAATAAAACACACAAAAATGAAGAGGCAGAACATCTTTTAGGAATTATCATTTTATGGGTTTATGGCAGGTATGATCATTCTTGTATATTTTTAAACCTTGGTATGATGCTTTTTCTTCTTGGAAGGGGGTGGGAGGGGCAAACACCATAATGTTCTGAGGTTGCTATCATATCCACATTTTATCCAAATGTGGTCGTTTTAAAACAAATTTTTTAAAAGTTACTGTATATTTGAATATATTGTATTTTTACAAGCTTCAACACAACTGCTGCAGAATACTTTGTAAGTTGTACCACAAGAAATTGCTAATATTGTTAGTTGCTTTTCTGTGACATGACTTAGCCCTTTAAAAGTTACAAGAAAAGGGTTTCAACAAAAATGCTGTTTAATACTATATATTCAAATATATTGTATTTTTTTTCTAGTTTTAAACACTACTTTTTCGATGTTTTTGTATTTAGTGTCACAGAAAATATTAATAATGTTAGTTGCTTTTTTTAACAAGACTTAGCCCTTTAAAATTTACATGAAAGGGTTTCAGACAGCAGTGCTGCATAATATACTAGTAGCTGTTTTAATTGATGTGAGTCATATGAACTCTTAAATTGAAGGGTTTATATGTATATTTAAAGTTTGTTAGTGTTGTTATAAAGTTTTTATGGTTCTGAAAACGTCCCTCAAAAATTTCAGGGACAAAAGCACTTAACCATTTGTACTTGGATTTGTTTTTGATTTTTTCTGCCTCTTCATGTTTTGTGTGTTTTATTAAAATTTTTATTATACATTTTACTTTGTTATACATTTTGTGAAGAGAACCCTTGTTGGACTACAAATGTATTTTTACTGCCATTTTCTGCTCAGTACACAGTGTGAAGTTTTTTCCTGTTTACTGGTTCTATTTGTACTGTGGTGGTGGTGCTGCGGTAGCGTTGTCGCCTCACAGTTAGACGTTGCCCGTTCGATTCTCAGTTAGAGCGTCTTCTGTGTGGCGACATGCGTGAATGGGCGTTCCTTCGTTGAAGGTTGTGCTTTAGGCCCGGCAAGCCAGCACGTAAAAATCTACTGCCAATCATTAGCGGACCGGAGTTCCGCTGTGGCGACCCCTAACCGGGAAAAGCCAAAAGACACAAACTGGTTTTGTTTCTATTTCCCATCATTAACTCTGTTTTTTCTACAAGATTGATGTGAAATGTCTGAGGACCCAGATCCAGGTGGGGTCCTTCCTGCACCTCCTGCTTCAGAGATGCTGGTCACATCCCCAGCAGCCCCTGTTTTTTTTTTTCTTTTATGTCCAATATTTGGATCCGTTGGCTAGGGAGCAGTGTGTTTCCCTGCAGGATGTGTCTGTCGGAGCCCATAGCATAGTTGGCTTTAGCACGACAGTGTTTCTTACTTGCTTAATTCTGACTGCAGTGGATCTTGAGGGATCTCAAAGCCAAGAAGCCAGAGCTGATTCCCAGGGATTTGGATTGACTCCATGACTGTTGGATCCATCAGTTTACTTGGGCACTTTTTTACTAGACAGCTTAGCTCCAGTGTCTGCCTTGAAGCAGAGTCATATTGGATCTCGGGAGGTTCCTCTCTCAGGTTCTTCTGATCCCATGGTTTTGACTTTGGCTTTTGAGGCATTTGAAAGAGTTTTCTTTAGATCTAGGGTAGAGGTCTCTTGTTTACACTCCTATTCATCCCCTATGGCTTCTTCAGTTCCCTCTTCATGTCATTATGCTTGACAGGGACAAGTCAGCTTCCTTAAGTCTTGGACATCAAAAAAGGAGTTCCCCTGCCACTTCCGAGCCTTCTCTGAATCCCCCACTAAGGAAGAGCATAGGAAGCGGGCTTGTAAAACAAGGCATCTGGACTTCCCTCTGGAGTCTCTCACTGAAGATACTGACTTAGAGGAAGGGATTCCTCAGGACCCCCTTGGAAGATAACCCCTTTGGGGGCATCCTAGAATTAATGAGACAACAGTGAGGTTGGTCCACTGATGCAGCCTTCCAGGAGGAGTCTGTATTCCTCAAGGCTTTTGAGGCTGACCTTTCTACTTCTTGGGTGGTTCCTCCCACTGATGTGCTCATTGATTTGGTCTCACAGCGGGTATGGAAGGAACTGGACATGGTGGACCAGGTACCACGCTAAGCCTGATAAGATTCTGGTTACCCTTATGGTAGGCCTCATTATGGCAAGGGTCCCACAGCTGATGCCATCATGCTTGCAGCAGACACAAAGGAGGAGTTGTCAGAGGAGAGCTCGACTGTTCATTCCAGTAACAAGGTGTCAGGGGATGTTCTTTGTGTTTCACTGTTGCAGTCCTTACACTTGGGTTATCTGCCTGCAGGTAGCCCTCAGTTGGCCCGAATACCAGAGTCTTGGGATTTCTGCGTTGGATGCTGTCGCCTCTTCCATGATGTCAGGACATCATGGGTATAAAACATGCAGTCGACGCCATTACATCAGCGTTTCTTGCCGAGTGGAGCCCAAAGCAGAAGCAGTTTGCAAGTGCCTGTCGGTCGCTACCTGAATATTTTGTTTTTCGCGTTTCAGACCTGAAGTCTTTTAAAGCTAAGTACCCTGTTGGGGATCCTTTTTCCTTGCTCTAACCGGTGTCAGAAAAAGTTACACTTGTCTTGCCTGTGGAAAGCAAATACCTCAGAGATTTTCATTCTTACTGCACTATCTGTTTAGGCCCAGACCACGACGTTCCTCGCTGTAGGTTTTGTGCCTTGTTTAATGCCCGAATTATTCATTGTCAGGCTATCTTTGTCGCTAAATTCTTTTGCTTTTGTTCTCCATTTTCCAAAATGACTTCCATAAGCCATTCACCTGTCGATCTTCTGAAAAAACGTAAGGATAACGACAGAGACAGACCACATAGGTCCAATACTGCCGACGACACTTCTGTTCACCTAGTCGCCAGTTCGCCAGTACTCAGTGAGACACTTTCGCAGCCCCTGATACCTGCTTCTACAGATTCGCAGGCCTCTGCTGAGACCCATTCAGAGTCCGGTATGCCGTGAGTTGCTTCTTCGTCCATGGAACCTGCGGATGTCTCTACCTTGGATGAGTCCGGAGCCACTGTGCAGGCACCGGCTTCTGTGGGTGTATTCTGACCTTCCAATGTTCGCATTAAACCGACAGAGTCGTTTTTGACTAAAAATACCGAGTTTCTCAGGCCCAGAGTTCGTACTACGCCTAGAAAACCGATGACCAAAGTGCATGCTTTAGCTCCCTTGCCACAGAAACAAATGCTTTGAATGGCTGAAGACCTTATAACTTTAATTAAGGGAAGTCAGACTTCCCCCTCTACAAGACAAAAAATTGATTTGCCTTCTGATTCTTCAGACCATGAGTCCGATAACTCTGATCCCTCTGATTACCAGGACACACCCTTATCTACCTATGAAGTTTCAGATGCAGAGAATTATATTCCCTCTGCTTCCCCTTCATAGGACTTTTCTTTTGATGAAACTTTGTATACTTTAAGAGAGCATTTCCACTGGGAATGCCAGGACTACCCTCAGTCTAAAAAGAGACTCAGAGAATTTTTAGACTTGCCCCAGCACAGGCCTCTAGCTATACCCCCTGTCCTGGACATTGTAGATGATGTCTTCATGGAATCCAGTCTTACTCCTGATACTTTACCACCAGCTCCTAGAAGGCCTGACAGGTACTACAGAGTACCTGACTCTCACAAATTTCTCTTTAAGAATCCCTCTGCTGATCCAGAGACTATTTCCCAGGGACCTAAAGGCATTAAGGCTACTACAGCCCAAAACCCTACCTCTTTGGACAGGGATTCTGGAGCTTTAGACAGATGGGGTAAGAAGGTATATACTTCTGCAACCCTTGCCATCAGGGCTTTGAATTGCCAGCTTCACATATTAAAGTACCAGCAGCATATTATGGAACCAATTAAACAAAAAATGGTTTTGCTTCCAGATTGTGCAAAAAATAAAGATTTACAACAGCTAATGCATTCTGCAAACCAAGTTAGTAGACATACTTTGCAGTGTCGTTTTGATGCATTAGAAGCATCTTGCAGGGCTGCTGTCACTGGGTCTGTACTGAGAAGGCATGCTTGGCTGAAGGAGTAAACCTTGCCAGACCATGTCAAAGCAAAATTACTAGATGCTCCATTAAACCAGGAAAAATTGTTTGGCACAAAAGTAGAAGTTGTTCTTAAAAACATGGAGGAAAAAGCTAAATCTGTGCAAACTGTTAAAGATTTTTTACAGGTGCAGCCACCTAGATTCAGTAGGCATTGGCCTTCTAAAAACTGGTCTTTTCCAGTCCCTCCCAGACATTCTCAGCCCAGACCCAGGGGCAACAGGCCACCAAGACTACAGTCTCAGGGTATGCAGAGATCTAAGCTATGGAGTGCTCCCTCCTCTAAAACAGGGAGTGGTAAGCCACCCCCTCGTGGAAAAAGTTCACAATGACTTTTCTATTTTCCTTCCCAGCAAAGCCCAAGTATTTTCACCCCTAGGAGGAAAACTCACCCTGCATGCACAAATCTGGATGCCCATTACCCAGGACTGGTGGGCCCTAAGCATTGTATCCCAGGGATACAGATTCTACTTCCATTCACTGTCAACTCCAAGCAGGTTGCCAGACCTTCCTCCAAACCAGTGGGCAGAGGCTCAAAAGCAAATACTTTCACTTCTCAGTGTCAGGTCTTTTCAACCTGTGTCTTTTGAGCAAAGGGGACAGAGTTTCTACTCCAGACTATTCCTAGAGCCCAGAAAGTAGGGCTATTGGTGCCCTATCCTAGATCTGTCAATTCTCAACACCTTCCTGGTGGTTCCAAAATTCAAAATGTTGACTCTGCAACAGCTTCTTCCTATGCTAGCCAAGGACGCCTGGCTAGTCAAACTAGAATTAAAAGAAACTTATCTGCACATCCCCATAAGGGAATCCTGCAGGAAATATCTATGTTTCAGGGCAGGCTCTATGCACTATCAGCTCTCTGCACTTCCCTTTGGCTTATCTACTGCGCCCAGGATATTTACAAAGTGCATGGCTCCAGCCATTGTATTTTGCAGGCAGAGAATTATTCAAATTTACCCATACTTGGACGACTGCTTGATTCAGGCAGACAGTCAGGAATTGCTACTTCAGCACCTGGCATTTGTAAAGAGGCTTCTAACTTTTCTGGGGTACACCATCAACGAAAAGAAATCACAACTGGTGCCCAACCAGAAGATTGTATTCCTGGGAGCAGGCTTGAGCACAACTTCCCAGATGGCATTCTTCACTCCAGAAAAACAGATTTATTTGACAAAGTACTTCAAACTAATGGCCACCAAAACCCAGCTATCTGCAAGAAAAATACTGCAAACCCTAGGGTTCATGGCCTTATGCATTCTACTAATTCCATATGCAAGACTGCATATGAGGAAACTTCAGTGGTACTTAAAAAGTCTCTGGTGTCAACATTTTCAGGACCTGGAAACACTGATTCCTATCATCCCTTGACTAAGGGCAGAGTTGCTTTGGTGGGCAGAGGCATGCTACCACAACAAGAGACTTCCTTTTACTCAACCCCTTGCCGCCCAAATCCTGACAACAGACTCATTAGACTACGCGTGGGGGGCTCACATGGCAGGCAAATGCATTCAAGGCAAATGGAGCCCAAAACAAATTCCCTTACATATCAAGCAAAAAGGAATGTTAGCTGTACAGAATGCTCTGACAGCCTACAAATACATTATCCTTCCAGGACGACAACTGATAAAGACAGACAACACCTCAATTATGCGGTACATAAACAAGCGGGGGGAACTCATTCCTACCTTCTCTGCAGGTTAGCCATGGCCCTGTGGAGTACAGCCCTGAGCAACCAAGTGCACCTACAAGCTCAATTCCTGCCAGGCAAACAAAATTCACTGGCAGATGACTAAAGCACAAATCTACTGGACCCACATGAGTGGAAGCTGGAACTCAACACATTCAAACTTCTAATCCAAAGTGGGGGACTCCAGAGGTGGTCCTCTTTGTCTCCCCTCAAAACCATCAGTTGAGCAAATTTTGCACCAGAAATCCCCACAGCCAAGTGTGGAAAGTGGATGCCCTATCCTTTACATGGGAAAACCTCTCAATTTATGCCTTTCCGCCTCTGCCCATCCTCTCAAAAGTTCTACACAGGATCAAAAAGGACAGGCCAAGGACAATCCTTATTGCCCCAGACTGGCCACGCTAGCACTGGTACCATCTCCTGCGCAGTCTGACAGCAGTGCCACTCTGGCACCTACATCAGACCCTCTCCCTCCTGTCCCAGCAGGAGGGACAGATTTTTGCATCCACAGCTGCAAACCCTGAACCTTGCAGCCTGGCTTATCCCCTGAATACACCACCAGCAGCCCTCAGCAAACAGGTGCTGGACGTCATCCTTGAGGCCAGAAGACCTAGTACTAGGAAGTCCTATTCAGAAAAGTGGAAAATATATTGTTCTTGGAGCCAATCTCAAAGAAAGGACACAGCTGTGCCCTCCTTACCTCAAATCCTAGATTACCTAGCAGAGCTACTCCACAAAGGCCTATCCTTCTCATCAATTAAAATTCATGCCTCTGCCATCTCAGCTCACTACAATACCAAGCCGCCTCTATTTTCTCACCCTCTCATCAAACAGTTCCTGAGAGGAGCTAAGAATTTAAGGCCTCCGAGGAGACCCCTGCCTGGGACTTTAACTTTGTACTAGAGAAACTCATGCTCCCCTCTTTTGAACCTGCTGCTACAGCAGAGTTAAAATTCCTCTCTTGGAAAGCAGCCTTTCTCTTGGCAATCACTTCAGCTGGAAGAGTGTCTGAGTTGCAGGCCTTTATGGCTGTGGAGCCCTTCATTATCTTCCATGCGGACAGGGTTTCCCTCAGGACTAATCCATCATTTATGCCGAAGGTGGTATCCAGTGTGGCTTTAAACCAATCCATCCAGTTGCCAACCTTTTTTCCTAATCCTCAGAATAAAGGGGAAAGGCTCCTGCACTACTTGGACGTGCACAGACAGCTCAGGTTCTATCTTGACAGAACTAAACCTTTCAGAAAATCTGACCAGATGCTAGTCAGCTTTGCTACAGGGGCAGAGGGCAAGGCCATTTCAAAGCAAACCATTTCCAAATTGATAGCACACTACATCCAGTTTTGCTACAAGCACCATGGAAACCTACCTCACAGGGGATCAGAACCCATTCCACTAGGGCTACCTCAATCTGTACAGCATTTCTCAGGGGAGTCCCTACCAGGGACATCCTGGAAGCTACAACCTGGAGTTCTGTACACACCTTCACCAAGCATTACCACTTACCTGTCTTTTCTAAATCCACAGCTGGATTTGCTACAGTAGTTTTACAAGGCCTGCTAGCAAGCCCTAATTCTTCTTGACTGCCTCCACCCTTCCTCAGCTTTGGGAATCAGCCCAAGTGTGATGACTGCAACAGTGAAACACGAAGAGCCATAGTACAGTTGTGTACACTTACCATAAATATAGATGTTCGAGTGTATTCACTGTTGCAGTCCTGGTTACCCTCCCTCCAGCCCCCTGACTTATCTATACTTTCTACCTATCCTCTTTTTTTGGCCATATCTTATGGCAAGGGTATTTACTTTTAACTGGAGGTGTTCCACACCATGTAATTGCTTCCTATTTTGGGAGCTCCTGACACCTGGGGCAAGAAAAACTGATGTAATGGCGTCGGCTGCATGTTTTATACCCATGATGACCTGACGTCATGGAAGAGGCGACAGCATCCGGCGCAAAAATCCCAATACTCTGGTATTCGGGCCAACTGAGGGCTACTTGCAGCCAGATAACCCAAGTGTGATGACTGCAACAGTGAATACACTCGAACATCTACATTTATGGTAAGTGTACACAACTGTACTTTTTGGACAGATGTGGAAAGTGGACATGTGTTTCAATGACATTTGCATGGTGAGCACTGAATTATATAACTCACCTAACTAGATTTCAAAGAGGCTTGACCAAGGAACTCTCCATGTCCCTCTCGTGTACTTAACCTGCTGACATCCAGAAGACAGTGGCTTCACAGCTGTCTACCTTTCAATCAATACACAATGTGTCCCATGCCACTGTTGCTAAATGTGGCCAGTGGCACTTCTTGAGTGGCAGTTGATTTTGTAGAGCTTCAAGAGATATTTTTGAATGCCTTTTTCAGTGGGTCCACTCTTTTTGGACATAAAGTCAAAGAAACGCTCACCAGACATGAACAGGAGGGAGAAACTCTTTATGCAGCAGGCAACTGTTTTTCCTCCCCATAAAGGACCTTCTCCTGGAACCAAAAGGGTGGAAAGAGATTATGGTTTCTGCACGTCCCAGAGTTTTGGTCAGAACATTTTGTGAAATAGTTTCCCCCCAAATCAGACAGAGAAACAACTTTAACGGATGTTGCCCCCATGACAGAGGCAGTCAGCAGAATCAAAGATTTTGATGTCCCTTTACTGGCCAACCCTTCCAGCACTCCTGAACAGTTGCCTGACTGTCGGACTCTTGAGGCAATTGTGGGTGCATATCTCTCCACCCTCAAGTCTGGGTAGCCATCGCACAAGATCTCTGGGTGCAATGAATCATAATCAGAGGTTATTTTCCCATTGTATTTTAATCTTAAAACAAGCAACTAAAGCTTCCTGATGTTTCACATAGTCAGAGGAAGGTGGCAGTCATAAAAATTTCAAAACTGCTAGAAGAGTGAGTCATCTAGGTGGTCTCACTAGAACAACTAGGGTCCAGAATGTATTCAAGATTCTTTTTGGTTCTGAAGAAAAACAGGGACCTCAGGCCCATTCTGGACCTCAGTCATCTAAACCAGTTTGTAAAACAGATGAAATTTAGAATGGTCACTGTTCTATTTTACTTCTGTTAATTCAGGATGACTGGTTATGCTCAGTGGACCTGCATGACACCTACTACTACATCAAGATAGCAAGGTGGTTCCTCTGCTTTTGGATGGGATCCAGTCACTTTTAGTTCATGGCCCTTCTGTTTGGTCTCACCACAGTCCGACGGTGTTCATCACAGTTGACCCCAATCCAGATGATAAAATTCATAGGATGCCACCTGGGTACTACTTTTCAAATTGCCAAACTCCCAGATTCCAGAATCCTCTCCCAGTGTCATCAGGCTTCCAAAATTGTACTTAAAGCACCAGCAAGGTTGATTCTTTGTTTACTGGGGATCACTGGCAACTTTAATAACTCTTGTCCCTCACACCAGATTTCACATAAGGGTGTTGCATGGACTCTCTTGATCCAGTGGTCCATTCTTTATCAACCCACGCAATTTCTGGTCAGTTTAACAAAGATATGCAGACATCATATTTATTGAATCCTGCTAGTTGTTCTTGGTTGTCCCTTCTTTCTAGCGCCCCACTGCCACAGTGACCACTACATTTTCCCTAGTGAGTGAGGAAGTATTTTGAAAGGAAGATTATCCAAGGCATGTGGACATTTTCATAGTCTGAACTTCATGTCAGTATGCTGGAGATGAGGGCATTCCTCTCTGCATTGCAGGTAATCCAGGGCTACCTTCCCAATGGTATGATTTATGTTCAGAAAAACACCATGTCACTAGTCTGGTATATAAGCAAGGGAGTATATAAGCAAGGGGGGAACCTGTTTATATCCTTTGTTAGGAAGCCATAAGGCTGTGGCAGTGGTTGAGGTCTTTCCAGGTCTTTCTTGTGGTAACAAATATTATAGGGATATCCACTGTATTAGAGGACAATCTGAACAGGTCTCCTGCCTCATGAGTAGTCTCACAATCAGTCAATGGCAATGCATATATTCAGCCACTGTGGGGGCCAGACTTGCTACAATCTTTTTGTGACCCCTCAACACTTAATGCAGCAGCCCTGATTTCCCAAGAGGGAGAGTCACCAAGGGATGCTGTGACCCACAGATTTCCCCTGGGTCTCCTATATGCTTTTCCAGCCTTTCACCTCATAACAAAGTTCATTTGGTGCAAGGTGTGATCCTCATTATCACTTTTTGCTTTCATTGGATATGCTTACCCTTCCTTTAGCCTTTTCTGAAACATCCTTCCTGGGTGCTGGAACTTCTCCTATAACTTCATTGTCATCAATCTGGCCAGCCTCATTTGGACATCAAAGCCCTGAACCTAACCACTTGCTTTCTCCAGTTCAATGATGGCCAGAAGTACCAGTCTTTATTCCTCTTTGTTCCATATCCGGTCTTCTTTGCAGAAACTAGCCGTCAGATAAGTCTGTAGAAGTATGTGGAAAAGGTTTGCAATTTGGACCTTCTCCAAAGGTCTAGATCTTTTCTCAGCTCCTTTGCCTTCCATTTTGGATTTTTTAACAGGTTTGTTTTTTTAGAGGTTTTGATTTTCCTACCATCAAGGTCCAGCAGGATTCCATTTCTTACTTTCATGTTTGGTAAAACCAGATCTCTTTTGCTGCTTGAAAAATTGTTTAAGGCCTTTTTACAGGGGACTTTTCTAAAACCACATTGAGAGACCCAGTCCCCCCTTGGGACATTAGTCTTTTGCTGAAGACCCTGATGTGACTTTTTTTTTTGAACTAGCAGCTTCAGCGGAACTGAAGTTTCTATTGTGGAAGACTGTTTTTGTTGTGGCTATTACCTCAGCTAGGAGAATTTCAGAACTGCAAGCCTTGTCAGTTAGGCCACCTTATATGATTTTTCATAAAGATAGAGTTGTCTTCGAACAGATTCCATTTTTTTCCCTGAAGTGTCTTTGGAAACTGCCCTGAAACAGATCATTAACTTGCCAGTGTTCTTCCCTAATTTTTCAAACAAAGTAAAATATACATTACATTTACTGGATGTTTCATTGCCATTTGAGATGTTATTTGCATCACACTAAATATTTTAGGAAAACTAATCATCTCTCGATCTCCTTTTTCAGGGCCAAGTTGGGAAATTGTGTTTTTTAAGCCACACTATCCAGTTGGCTGTCTGATTATATTACTTTTCAGTATAAAGTGAAGGAGCTGTGTCTACTCACAAACTTAAAGCCTATACTAGTGGAGCAGTTATAGCAACTGCAGCCCTCTTTGTCAGAATGCCAATAGGTATTTTGGTCCAGCTGATTGGTCTACTATTCATACTTTTCTTTCCCGGTCTAGGTCCTTGGCTTCCTTTAGCACCACCGTCCTCTGGAATATCTTTCCATGAGACCTCTCTGGGATTCGTAGGAGCTGGGGACTCTGCCCCATTAGTTGAGGCAGATAGAAAGGACATCAGATTCAAACGTTGTGTACGTACCGTAATGTTAGAGCCATGTTGTCTTCTTCTGTCCATCTCACCCTTCCCTCCCTCCATGCCCTTTACTAATTTGTCTTGTATGTCTCTCTGTTGGCAATTTTGGAACTATCAGGAGCCTTGTCTTTCCTATAGTCTTGTAATTTGTCCTTTTTTTTTTTTCTTCTGGTTTCAATATTCCCATTTTCTTTGAAAGTAGAATTATGTTTGGGATGAAGGCAGACAAACCTGATCTGAAGTACTGTAAAGACAGAAGGGAATTATGAATAGAGGGGAAGAGCCTGAGCCCTAGATTTTCAAGTCTAAAAATTGCCAATGTCAGATCTGATGTGCCTGTTAGTTGAGATAGACAAAGATGGAGACAGCATAAATGTAGGGTTATAGTAAGTACGTAGCTTTCATTTAGATTTAAATTAGCCCTGAGTAGTATGCAGTCAGGTGTATATTAAATGTGAGATGGGAGAGTTTTATTAGTGACTGCTGTATGGGCTAGTAATATTAAAGTATGAAATTAATTTTTCATAGTTGTAAAGTATCCAGGTTTTGCACTGCATTATAAAAGCATATTGATCATTTTATGTGCAGAATGAAAAGATAATTTCCCCTGTTTGGAGTGGTGGATGTTTAGACTAATGTCTTCAATTTAAGATATAGACAAGGGCTTTTTAAGCAAATTGGCTTGAAAAACAATAAAAAATGTTTTTTTTCCCCGTTATCACTTTATTTGGAGGCAGTGAGCCTGTAGGTGGAAACAATTAATCATGAGAGATGTGAAGATTGTGCTCCAAGTGAAACCTACAAGGTGCAATGCATTTAGCATGTAAAGGACATTAGGAAGCAGGTCAGTAGAAATGTATAATGTCTAAAACTGTGGGAAGTGAATAATTATACAAGTAGTTGCCTCTAGGGCAGCTTTAGCACTTTAATGCACTAAATGTGTTATGCACAGTTTAGCCCATTTATTGTACCTAGGGGGGTAATATGTGATTTCTACTACTGAATTTCCATCTTCCATACCAAATCTCTTCATATTTTTGTTATAATTTCCTTTATAGGTCCCTCTGGAACACACTCACTATTGCAAATCATAAATAATATTCCTGTAATGAAAGATGATTATTTCTTCCAAAAATTTTCTTAAGCTCCATAATAGCAGTTTTTGGTGCAATATAAATGCATGCCAGAGTAATCTTCCTCCCTTGTCAGTAACCAGTTACTACCACAAAGCTAAAATTATTGTCTTTTTTTCCCTCTTCTGTCACTATTGGAGCCCCTTTAGTGATCTGTATTATTACTCGCCTTTTCCTTCATCTCTGATATTTTGCTTAATGTCCATCCTGAAATCCTTTGTGAAAATTCACATGCTTATTTCTGTCCAAATGTATCTTCTGCAGAATTGCTATTTGCACACAGCATTGCTTAATATAACTCAGTACTCTATGCTTTTGTCTAGTCTTGTAATGCTGTTTACATTCCATGATAATATGGAAAGAGCAGCTATTATGATAGAAAGCTATTTCTCACCAGTTGTACATGACAGTTCTTTTGAATGCATTTTTCTAGCCTTTTGCTTTATGCACACAGTGTTTGGCAGGCTGATCTTTTAGACATTTGCCTATTTTCATCTGCATTTGAGCCTGTGTAACACTATTTCAAGAATTTTTGCTTCAATGAAATAAACCAAAAATGTAAATACATTCTCAGAACACTATGTCCACTTGTAACTTAGAATGATGACACAGCTATGTACATTTACAACAGTTTACCCCTCCAGATATGGGCAGTTGCCCCAAATTGATGGCTGCACCTGCAGGCATTACCTAATTTAAAATCAAGGTTAGTTGTGCTAAAGTAAATGTTACAGGCTGTATTCCCACTTACTCTGACTACTGTCTGTTTTCCCATCTTTATTTCCCTTCCGGATATGATAAACAGCTTGCATGATCGTAGTAAATCTCAACTTTTAGCCCTAAGTAAACTAAATTGTGCACTGTTCTGTTAAGTGCATTAAAGGAGAACCACACCCACAGACTCCAAAACATGTTTATTTCATCATAGCTTGGTGTTTCCTACATTTTAACACCACTCTGGGACTATTTAGATTTTTTAGTTATTTTTATACTCAATTTCTGACTCTGACCACATGGGGTCTGGCATCTTGAAATAATTCTGATTGTTTAGTCTGCCTCTAAGTATCCCAGAATGCATTGTTTGTCTCCAAAAAATTGCATCATGTCTGTCACTTTTTCCCTAAACCTCCTGTCAGTGCACTGATTTTACAGGCATTCACTGCTGTGTTATAGTCACCTACTTTTGGTTAAAATGTTATCCTTTTTCAATGACTACTTCAAACACAAGCAGTGCAAATGCTACAGAACAGAATTGAAAAGTGCATTTTATTGCTGTTTCTTCTTAGAAATGCTAACTTGATTTCTTTTGTGAAGGCTGAAATGTAGTTCTTCAAGGTATCCCCCCTTCACACCTACCTTCCTTAGTTGTCAAAGAGCTAAGGGTAATTTGACCCATTATCTGCATGTGATTGACAGCTCACAGCAGGTGAGCAGACTAATGTACTGTTTTCTTGTCAGCCTTTCCTTCCTTACAGTGGGAGACTTTTTTGTTGCACTCCTCCTGTCAAATTTAGAACCAAGCTCCATAGCAAAGGGAATAATCACTGCTTTGCAAAGCATCAAACTCCCACTTATTTTTCCTTCCTGTTTGGTTAAATAGCTAACAAATGATGCACTATAAGCACACACACACACACACACACACACACACACACACACACACACACACACACACACACACTTACCCCTTGCTTGCATTCACAGACACACACACTTGCCCCTTGCTTGCATTCACAGACACACACACACTTGCCCCTTGCTTGTATTCACACACACACACACACACACACACACACACACACACACACACACACACACACACACACACACTTGTCCCTTGCTTGCATTCACACACACACACACACACACACACACACACACACACACACACTTGTCCCTTGCTTGCATTCACACACACACACTACGTCCTTGCTTGCATTCACACACACACACACACACACACACACACACACACACACACACACACACACTTGCCCCTTGCTTACATTCACAGACACACACACACCTGCCCCTTGCTTGCATTCACACACACACACACACACGCACTTGCTTGCATTCACACACACACACACACACACACACACACACACTAGACTCTTGCTTGCATTCACACACACACTTGCTTGCATTCACACACACACACACACACACACACACACACACACACACACACACACACACTTGCCCTTGCTTGCATTCACACACACACACACACACACACACACACACACTAGACTCTTGCTTGCATTCACACACACACACTTGCTTGCATTCACACACACACACATACACACACACTTGCTCCTTGCTTGCATTCACACACACACGCTCTTGCCCACTTGCTTGCATTCACACACACACACACACACACACACACACACACACACACACACACACACACACTTGCCCCTTGCTTGCATACACACACACACACACACACACACACACACACACACACACACACACACACACACACACACACACACACTTGCCTCTAGCTTGGATTTACACACACACTTGCTCCTTGCTTGCATTCACACACATACATACACACACACACACACACACACACACACACACACACACACACACACACACACACACACTTGCCCCTTGCTTGCGTTCTCACACACACACACTTGCCCCTTGCTTGCATGGGACATGGGAAACCAGAAGGCAGCATTCACACACACAAACATGTGTCGATTTGAGAATGAAGATGCCAGCATTAGATACAAAACAGAACTGAGCAGCAGCAGTAACAAATAATCATCAATATAACCCAGCAGCAGCAAAGAAACACAAAAGAACTAGGCTAAGCTATAAAAAGTCGGAAGCAGCATATAGTATTGAGGCGCGTAGTAGGTTATCTCACAAACAGAAAGCATAAACTATATCACTATGCACTGAGAAACTCGGAATCCCTAAATTTCATGGCTAGGAATACATACAAACAGGGGCTCTTAAGACTTAACTTACCAATAAAGTACAAAAATGCAGGAGAAGATGCAGGCAATCCAAACTTTCTAGAAGTCCCTCCAACGAATGCATTCGACAGGATACGCTTACAATAAAAAGTAGTTCCACATAGCACCAGCTAGTTTTTATTAGGTTGAGTGGGCTAGGCAAGGCAGCTCTGACATCACAATGTGGGAGGTCCACTGGCTCTTCTACAGAGCATGCAAATCAGGCAGTGCTTACGTCACTTTGGGGGAGGAAACGTCCCTGTAACTACAGCAAGAGCTTTGGCAGATGTGACCTCATCATTTAAGAGCCAGCTAGATGATTTTCAACTTGTTTTTCAAAGTGAAAATAAAACAGTACGGAAAGGTAGCAAGCCTAAGAGGTAAAACAGTTGAGTGGATTACTTTTTAAAGCTGCAGTTCTGATTTTTTGAGGGTGTATCAACTAACAGGGACTAAAAGAGACAGCAGGTTGAGCAATCAGCTTGAATATCCAGTTGTTGTCCTTTAAAGTATTAAGGCTGCTTGAGAGGCTGTGAAAAATTATATACTGCCTTCTCTTAGTTACTTGCATTTACATGCATGCATACCACAGATTATTTAAGTATTTATTGTAATCAACTAGTCTTATATCTGTATTGTACTGAGTACAATAAATACATAGACACCCCGCTTCAGTTAATACGCTTTACTGTTACATTCTCCTTTTGGATCTACAAGCATGCAACACAGATGCTGTCAGCTTTCTGTGGCAAATTCCCAAAGCTTGTTTATACACACTCATATTTGTACCAAAAAGACTGATATTTTTTCTTAAGTCTGATGTATAACAGTTTTCCTTTGTTCCCTTGTCCTTGGTTCTTTGTAGTTTAATGATCCATGGAAACTCAATCTTGCATTATCTGAAACGTGGTGTTCCAGCACTACCTGAAACTTATGGTACATCTCTTTACTTCATTGATGTCCTTCCACTACCATCTACTCAGTTATTTTTACAGACTTTGTTTTTCAATAACATACTTCTTTACATGAATGCCAAAATCTAATTAAGCTATGCCAGCACACTTACTACTTTTTATTTTTCAGCATTTTATACTATTTCTAAATTAACCCTTTATATTTCATATCATTTTTGCAGATTTTTATTCAAACTAATAATCATGTTAACAACAGTTACTATTATTCTTTCAGGCTACTACTACTTACTCACTTGTCAGAGTTTCATACTGTATTTTGCACTGAACAGCTTGTCATTGTAGATTATGCAAGCAGAGAGCTAGTCTTAATATTCATGGGCAAAATGGTAGCGAAATGTAATCCTCAACCCCTCCAGCCATGGCCACTGATAGAAGCAATTGGCTTCTGAGTAGATTGTTCTAAAGTTTGCTTCAGCTGCAACTTTAGTCCTTTGTGTTCTGCAGAAAGTAATAATTGTTTTAAATGTGCTATAGTTGACTTGTAACAGGACATGGTCATTCTCTAGTTAGATCACCACTGAGTACATTGTTAAAAATATAACATGTAAAATAAGCACCTTTGTTAAGCTGGTGTTAAGAAAGAGAATAGTGCACAACAGTTTGGAGAATGAGTCATGTAAGCAACTGCTCCTGGTGTTTATAATAGTTGATGATTCACTTAATAAGAATTTGTTGTGGCAAAGTAGGCTTCAGGTTATTTTCTGCATGGTAGTTCAGGGTCAGGCTCATAGTATTCTTACCTCTACTTGCTAGTCTCCTTTTTTATGCCAAGCAAGATGCTTGACTATTCTTTGTGTGAAATGATTATTTTGTTCAATAGTTCTGACATGTTTTTTTAACCTTTTTACCAGCCAGCATATCTAATGGAAGCACGAAAGCCTTATCAGTAAGTTTAGGTTGCTGTGGTGATGTTGCTGTTCTGTTTTGCTGATTTTGATTTTTGCAAGCATTTTCCTTTTCAATTGTCAGTTTCACAAAATATTGAATTTTCTTACTAAGGATATTCCAGGATGATAATAAATTAGGAAGAATTTGTGAATACCATAAAGATAAGACCTTATATGATAACAAAGGAGAAAAGCTTGCATAATTCTTTGCTTGGATTGCATTTTATTTTCAGATCTCTGAGTAATTATTGCTTTTTAATTATATGATATCTTCTTTTGAATGTCTGCTAAGGAAAGTGCCCTACTCCATATTTAATGAACAGGTTTGATTATTGTCATCTGTAGTTGCAGATATTTTTTCTTTCTGTCTAGTTGATGCAACTTTGTCCATTGCAGAACATTTTATTAAATTGTCCCCCAGCTTTATTCAGCCTTATAGTGTTGTATTTCATCTTGCTATGCTCTTTATTCTTTTTAATTTTATTTTCTGCCTTACCATCACCGCACTGTTATCTGTTTACAGCCATCCAAAACCCTTGTGCTCACCCCTCTGCTGTTTTTTATAACTCTACTCATTATGCAGTAACCACATCATCCTCCTAATACAGTTTAGTATTGTCCATCTTTGGGTGGATTCCTTGTTCTCTTAGACCTGTGTCACATTTATTTTTGGAAGGGCTTTATTACTGTTGTGTGATGACTAGCTAGGTTACCAAGCCATGGATTATGTGATATTTGCTTAAATAAAAAGGTCAGTTGTAAATTCTAGCTCAGATTTGGATATGCTGTGACAGCTGCAAGGAAGTCCCAATAATTTCTCCCTCAGCATCATCATCATCATCATCATCAGTTCTGTATACCTTTTCAGGCAGCTGTTGTCACATTGTTTTGCCAGAAAATGTGATATTTAGGCAGTGAGAGGTAATGTTTCCACTTCTTTTTAAAATTCTCTTGTGGTTTTGTCCCCATATGATATTCTGACCATCAGCTCTTAGTCTTAGAGACTGCTTTCCCCTTGACCATAATTACTATTTCTTAATCCATAAGACGGAGGCTACTGGGTAAGTGTCCTAGCGCAGGCAAAGGCAGCAAATGAAGACTAAACCTGTCAAGGAAAGGAAGACTGGTCTGTTCATGATATGGCACCAACTTCATTGCTCACACAGGATTTTATTTGTTTATCCACCTACCCCCTCTCCTTTTGGCTAGAAAAATGCATTGCAATTCCTGCAGTGCTAAGGTCACAATTGTCTTGCTCATACTCACTCTTGTTACAGTGCTTTGCACCCCTTTGGTGGACTCACTCAGCATCTCAGATATAAGTGTCACAGTTCTGGGCCTTCCTTCAAGTAGAACTCATGTGAGAGGACTCCTCCAGCATCTGGTCCTTTTTTAGATGCGTCATCATCAGCTGCTCATTCCCATCCTTTCCTTGCTTGGTTTTCCAGTATCTGAGCAGGTGGTTGTACTATTGTCTTGTGGGGTGTAGTCAAGCACAAACTATGTTATAGTGGCTTTTTGGATGTAGTCTACTTTGCCTCTAGGAATGAGGTCTATCCACATGTATGTAGTGATTCCTTTCCCAGATAACCCTCTGATGGCCCAGGTTTGTTTCTAGATTTGTATTACCATTAAGACACAAGAACACACAGGTTCTTTGCCGGCAGCCTCACCCTCAGATTTTAATTTTACATATCGGGTAGTAACTTTGTTGATATTTAATAATTTGAACCTGTTAGCATTGTAATATTGGTGACAATAAATGGGCACTTGCATGTTTTTATTGTCTTGCAACACTAATACTTTTTAAGTAGCAGCAAAAAAGATTGCACAGAGATACTTTTTACCATAAATGTTTTCACATTTAAAGTATATTTGCGAAATTGTCATCGTCTTCTTGGTGTGATTGCTTGCAAATTAGTACATAGAAATGTCGGTGACCTGCGAACTAACTCTTAAAACAAACAAATGTTTTGATCTTTGCACTTTACTTGGACCAGGATTTCCTTAAACTATAAATCTGCATGAAATAATTTCAGTAAATTACCTGTGCTGCGAAGTACATCTTTTATCTAGTTTATTGTGCTGTTTTTCACTGACCCATGCAGTTTTGAGTGTGCATCCTGTCAAATGTTGTAGTTAATGCTTGCTACATAGAAAACTGTAGTGATTAATGCTATCTTAATCCACAGAAACATAGATAATTTGGTACAGTCTGTAGATTTTTATACTTTCTGAGGCTCAGAGCTAGTTGCAGATTAGTTATACGCATTTTAGCTTTTGAGTAAGTCGGGTAGTCATGTAAAAAGTCAATTAATCTCAAGAAAATTGGACTGCACTGTGGCATTGTGAAGGCAGTGTAGTATTTTCATTTGACTGTCTTGACTGCTGCACTGTTCAAAAAGGTTCCATAAAAAAGTAGAGATTCTTCCATGGCAGAAATACCAGAAACATCTGATTGAGCAGCTAACATAGCATTATAGAATGCCTTGATTGTGTCAGAATTGGTGTGTAACCTCTTTCTAAAAAAAATTCCTAAGGGGACATATCAGTAACGGCATCTAATGTACAAATTCAGAAAATATGTTGACATTAAAGTTGGAAGACTCCTCATACCTATAGTGTTGCCAACTCTCTCGGATGACATGATGCACTGTTTATTGTGTGGAAAAGCAGTAATAGTGAGTGGTTGTGTTCTCTGTTTCTACCAACCCCATTTTCCTGTTAGACTGCTTTGCATGTTATCAATGTTTTTATAAAGTCTTGGACCTGTTTTCTATGCCAATCTTGACTGAACTTACTCAGTATACTTCTCTCAACCCCTTCGACCTAAGTCACACTTCACAACCCTCTCCGGCCTCCTACTCTACTCCTTTTATTTTGTTTTTCCCCCTAACATAGCTTATCCACTTCATCTCTGCAGACCTTCACTACTCACCTAAGCTACCTAAAGACACCCTACCCTACACCCTTCTTATAATCTCCTTCTCTCCATCCTTCTGATTACAACTGTAATATGAACACCATCTCTCATGCTAAGACATCACTTAGTTTCCCCTCACTGTTTGTAATCAAATAATTTCTAATATAGCTCTAAATATTTTATTGGAATTGTCTCAGGTCTCATTTATCACATAGTAATCTATGTAACAAATAATATGACTGTTAAATTTTTCCTCACATATTTTCTACAACTCTTGTTTTCCACTGCATTTTACTATGAAACATATGTTCTTTGTTTTTCTCATTAGAACGTTTTTTTCACTCTTACGCTTTATATTGTAACATGATATTTTGTGATTTAAAATATCTGTACTTGATTTTTGAATTGTGATTGTGGCGCTTTTCTCCCTGGGTCTCCACTGAAAATGGGTACTTTCTGGCCCAGTTGGACTTTCCTGGTAAACAAATGTCAAACACTTAAAAAAGTGATTGTCAAACCCTCCATGAAAAAGAATTTAATGAAATTTTGAAATAGTATGCACTTAAATGTTACTGCATGAAGATGCCCTTTGTTATTTTGTATGTGTCTCATATTGAATTATAGTTGAGTGAAAGAAATGCATTCATTATAACTTGAAACATTATTCACTGCATAACCCGTGGTGCTTTCAGGCATACTCACAACCTAAATTGTTTACCTGAAAGAATGGCAAGTTTACTTATTTGCTTCTGATTTAAGTGAAATTTTTGCAACAGTAATTGTATTTCACCACAGTAAAAACATACATTAGTCAACCAGATACTCATAATAAAGTAGCTGTTGTCTAATTTAGCAACAGTCCATAACTGGGTATGGCAGGATTTATCCATGATTTGATCACAAGGGTGAAGTCCGAGTGGTCAAACAAAGTTATCCGTGGGTCATTCCTGCATTACCCAAAAGCAGGAGAAGATTGTTATTATTTTAGTTACATTATTTGAGAAATAAATAGCTTGCATTTATTTAAATGATCTAATTGTATATTGCAATTTTAGTTTTCTTACTCATCTGTCTGGAAAACACATGCACATACTGGCAGTTGACTGGTGTGCTGCTTATGTGTGTGGCATGCATGTTCCCATGCACAGTACATTAGTGAATTGCAGAAGTGAGGGCGAAAGATGTTCGCATCTTAAAAAACTCTCTTGCATGTCCACATTTTCTCCTTCTTCTGTTGATATTGGCAAGTAATAATGCCAACAGAACAAGACGGGGAAGAGACATATGAAAGAGAGGCTCTCAAGAAGTGACCGTCTTATCCTTTTGCTTCTCGCAGTATGAAGTTGTGGTGACCAGACTTGTTCATTTGGTAATTATCAATTCACAGTGGGCATGGTGATTGCTCTGTCCAGTTAGCGTGCACATTTTTAATAATAATTAGATTTTATTGTGTAATAGTATTAAAAATTTTCAAGGGGAAGAACTAGAATTTTGACATTATCATCAATGTTAACATTGTGCTGTCACTGCCAACTGATTACCATCTTGATTGTCCAGGAGTCTTATAAAATGGTATCAGCCTATTGCCAGAAATACTTAATGGTGTTCCTCTACCCAGGGTGCTTCATACCTTATTTTCCTGTTTTACTCAGAGTGCATTGATTTCACCTTCCCAGGTTAGTGTTGCACTAGTAGAATTCATTTGTGTAACATTTTAATTTGTACTCATTTGTATCTACTTTGGGATTGCCTCATTCTGAAGAGACCAGGAATTTCCCATGTCTCAGAGTTTGCAGAAATAATTATGTGACCACTGCTCAATGATTGGGTTGCCTTTTTGTTTTTTTACACATCTTTACTTAATCTCAATTTACTGCAGTGGTGGTGCTGCAGTAGCGTTGTCGCCTCACAGTACGACGCTGTCTGGTTCGATTCTCAGCTAGAGCATCTTCTGCATGGAGACATGCGTGAGTGGGCATACCTTCATTGAAGGTTGTGAGTCAGAGCTGGCAACTCAGCACGTAAAAAATCTACTGCCAATTATTAGCGGACCAGAGTTCTGCTGTGGCGACCCCTAACCGGGAAAAGCCGAAAGACACAACAACTTAATATCAATTTAATCAATGACATTGGTACAGATGCAGATTAATGGGAAAGAAAAGCAAAAATTCAGACAGTTTTCATTATTTTCATGCAATATGTACATGTGCTTTCTTGTTAGTTATCATTTACTACAACATTATATTAATTAATTTCCCCGAGTCCCTTAAACCTCACTCCTCCTGAGCATTATTTTGCATGTGTTTTCCCACAAACTCCATTTTTCTGTTATTTTTTCATTCCCTTTTCTAAAATTCCCACCTCCAGTTTGTTTATCTCTTTAACAATATTCAGAGCATCAGTTTAAGTTGGTTTAGATTTTGAGTTCCATTTTCTAGTAATTACTTTTTTGGCAGCTAACAGCATTAAACATAGTAAATCTTTATTACGTCTACCAATTCAGATCATATGTTCCAGCTCAAAAATAATTTATTTTGTTGCAGTTGTTTGCACCTCCAAAATTTCTGACAGAGTACCTATAGGGGATGTTTAACATCTGCTATTGCTGGTTCCTTTGTCTTGGGTTGTGGCAGGGCCATCTCATTTTGAAAGTAGGTCACACCTCAAGGATATATAGGAGTGTAATGACAAGAGATACTGCCAGCTGTGCCAGGAGAAGTAGGACAGTGGATGTATAACATACGCCAGCACAGCTAGCTGGAATTTAGTAAAGAATTGTATGTTGTTTGAATATCCAGCTGCTTTGTACAGATGCTTGTGTTGAAGATGTATTTGTAAAGTTGCTTGTGTTAAATATTTATCAACAGTGTGCCCTGCTGAAAAGAAAAGAAATGTACTTGCATTATTGTAACTGTTTAAATGTGTATATTGTAACAGAGGATACTGGAAGAGAAGAGGTTAATCTCTATCCACCTGACTTTGAAACATGATAAGAAAATGAAATTACTGGATGTAGGCCATAAAGATATTATCTCACTGCTTTGAATGCAGCCAGAGACAAAAAGTCCGTACTAGGAAGCTTCCTGCATTGTCATTGGGGTGAACTATTGCTGCCCTGAAAGGGTGGAGTGTTAAAATTGTTTTATGACTTTCAGGAGCTGCAGCAGATCTTAGCAAGGCTCTCTTTCTGTGTATTATTGACACCTATGTGATAAACCCTGACAACTTCTAGCAATTGGTGAGTTACATGGGAACCAGAAGTTAGATGACCAGATGCATGTGATGTCATTCAGTACAGAAGTAATTTTTAGTATTAGAGGTGACTGAAGTTTCAAGAGCAGTCTGTTTCTTGGAACCTGACATAGAAGGATCCCTAACCTACTACATCTTGCCTTGCTCTAGTAAGTGAACCAGGGAAAAGTAGCTATTTAGATTAGTCAGGAACTTTAGTGAGATTAGTTAAGTACTGTTTTTTTGTATTGTGTGAATTTATTCATCTTTGTTATTTTAATATTTCCTGTGGTTGAAACTGGTGTTTACTGTAAGTAGATATTTCACATTTTCGTGTTCCTTTATTATTCATTATTAAATATATTTGGCTCGGTTGAAACTGGTGTTTACTGTAAATATATATTTCACATTTTCGTGTTCCTTTATTATTCATTATTAAATATATCTGGCTCACTGATAGAAGACATATGGTCAAAATAGGGGAATCCACCTCCAACAGCAGACCTGTAACCCGTGGTGTTCCACAGGGATCAGTTCTGGAACATCTACTTTTTGGAATCTATTTCTCCGAAGTACAAGCAAAAACTAAAGGTCTGTGGCTGACAGTTTGCTGATGATGGCAAACTGGGAGCTATCATAGAATCTCCAAATGATGTCAACATCCTACAAGAGAGTCTTACACAAATGATTGGTGCCAATGTCATGGCCTTAAACTCAGTGCAGAAGATCTATTATCATCCCTTTTGGTAAGAGCGATGTTCCTGCTAACTACCACATCAGTAGCAACACCCGAAGTACGTACTCAGTGGTGAGAGACCTGGGCACACAGGTTGACAGCAATCTTACCTTTGAATCTCCACAGTGTTAAGTAGGGCATTCTATATTGCTCATCTCATAAGAAAGGGCATTGCCTCCAGAAAAGAAAATGCTAACCTCTCTGTACTATTCCCTTATCAGGCCAATAATTGAGTACAATGCCCCTTTTGGTATGTAGCCTTTCAAGCACCTGCAAAAATTGGAGAAACCACAAAGGTTCCTCACAATGACAGTTCAAGGTCTTCAGCATCTGTCTTATGTGGATCATCTGAAATCACTGTCACTTTATTCTGTTTCATACAGACTACCCAGAGGTGATCTCTGCCTTGCATATAAGGCAATCTCTGACCACACTTTATTGGAAATTCTTCATATCCGTAAGTCAAATGATACACGTGTTACTTGCTCTAAAGACCTTAACCTGGTATGTGACATTAATAGAACCTGCTGGAGGGACAGATTTATTACCTGGAGGTTACCACACCTTTGGAACAGACTCCCACTTTATGTCAAACAGAGCACCTCTTTGGCCCTCTTCAAACGTATTTTGGACGATTGGATGGGTAACCGTAAATTCACCCCTGGAGCTCCACCTGTGTCCCTCTTGGACACTGTATTAGGTGCTGTTTGTGGAAATAAGGGTAGAACATGGTTAGGTTTGTAAGGGCCCTAGGGACATTAGCTTAGTAACTTCCTATGATCTTATAAACTTTTCATTGTGACTGGTCCTTTAGAAAATATTTTAACCTTTGAGAGGTGACACTGTGGCCATTCCTGAAGCCTGGCTGTTTGGTCAACATTGCCATTTGTATTAATATGAATTTCACTAAGTATAATTGGATACTTTTTTAAGAACTTTATAGTAACTGACTGGTGGCAGTGAATCTGCCTTATATTCTAGGCAGAGTTGGTAGAACAGGTAATCTGTGCCAGCCTTTCCAAGGTGTGTGTGTGTGTGCATTTGTATGTGTGAAAATTAAATCTCGAAGTGTGTGTGTTTGTGTCAACTACTTGGAGCAGGGACTCAAAGCACTGGTTTCACAGAGAGGGTGCTGGAGGACTTGGCTTGGACACTCGGCTGAGGAATTAAACCTGCAGCTGTGCCAGTGGGGAGCCTTATTGGGGACCTTGGGGGGAGGAGAGGCAGAGAGGAAAACCCAGACCCTGGGCTGACTGTGTTCCTTGTGTGCTCTTAAGGGAAATTGTGCTTGATGCAGAGAGGTCTGCATCTGGAAATACTGAGTGTATCCATTTGTATTCCAAGTTAACTTCCCTCTTCAGTGTCAGTGGTGAGGATTCAGGCTCCTTGATTACTGGCCCAGAGTGGGGACGTCACAAGGGCACACACCTTAAACTTTCCCCACTAGGCAGCTCTTTTAAAGGAAAGTGATTAGAACTCCTGTACCTCTAAACAGCAGTCTAGAACAAAGGCACCAATCAGTGGCAGGTCTCATTATAGTAGAAAAGGAATGTGGCTATTCACTTTTTTATAGTGCCTGCCATTTCATACAAGTCAGCATGTACAAAAGCGTCAGCAGTTCATAGACCCAGAAAAGTAGTAGTATCACGGTCCCAGGCTGTTTGGAGTTTCTTCTCACTAAATGTTTAGCTCTTATATTTGTGTGTGCCTTTCTGATATTATTTTCAGTACTTTGCCTTGCAGGGTGTCAAAAATCACCTTATTGGTGGTCACAATTCTGCCCTTTTAATGTACTTTTAGTGGTACATGCCCAGCATTTTTCTTCAGTGATCTGCTGTCATCTTAGTCTCTGCACCACAGAGGTCTCTGTATGAACATCATATGATGAGGCTGGTAGAAGGTAATGAGTAGATCTGAAGTAGTTAACTTCATTTGATCATCAACCTGTAGGTTTTGTATCCGAGCCGGCAGCTTACCAAGCTAAATATCCGAGCTCCAAGCTCCTACCCCTTACCCATACTACATTGCAACCTCCTTCCAATCCTCAGATCTCATTTGCTGCAGCTTCACCAAGACAGGATCTTTGAGCTCCAGGCAGGTAAAGTGGGATTTTTCATCAAACTTTAGCTGTGCGCTCTGTTAGCGTGTGTGTGTAGTTAGTTTTTTTCCCCTGAGTAACCTCGGGTTACAGTAAAAAAAAAAAAAAAAAAAAGTTTAAAGTTGTAAACTTTTTCCCCTAGTGTAGGCCTCCCCTTCCTGCCCTTGGTGTGTGTGTGTGTGTATGCGTTTGGCTAGTTAGCCTTGATAGTGTAGGCTATGTCAGAGTCCCAAAAGCCGACCTTTTCTAAATGCACAGAGTGTGGCCATAAGCTGCTGCTGGACGATGGTCACACTCTGTGCGTGGTTTGTTTAGGGGTTCACCACCTTAGTTCGGGCTGCAAGATCTATGCAGCCTTCAACCCTTGGGCCCTGTGAGATCACAGGACCAAGCTGATTCTGGCTGGTGGTCTTCCAGCAGAACCAGCGATGACTTCTTCCTCTTCTTCAGCTACGGCTGTGGCTGTATAAGCTTCTGGCCGTCCTCCCCTGTCCGGGACTCCCACTCCCACTTCAAAACAGGGCGATAGAGAAGCCAGGAAGGAGAAGCATAAAGAGAAGGATAGAGAGATAGAGACAAGTAGAGGGGTCGCAAGAGACAAGTGGACTCTGATCCGTCGGCCCCCCTGCTAAAGTGGTCTCCACACCTGAAAAAGTAACTAGGCTGTCTTCCCCTTGGCTCCGTTGTCCAAGATTCTCCTCGGAGCCAGAGGAGGAGGCTCGGCCCACTTCGAGGTCGTCCTGGCATCGGCCCTCCTGGCTGGTGTTGGTGGCTTTCCTCCAAATCCATGAGAAGCCTCTCTGAAGCTGACATGGACCGGATGATAAGGTTCTTGCAGACTCAATTGCAGATGGGAGTATTGCTGGCTCCCCCTCCTGGCTCCGATGTTCGCCTCGATAGCTCCTTCTCCAATCCATCCCCAGGTTTTGGAGTCCCTGGATCTGAGGAGCCCCAGAGTCAGGGGGTCGGCACCGATGGTTCCTCCAACCTCGACGCCGGCAATGCCCTCGACTCTGTCAGATCCTATGTCGGATCCGAGCTCTAGGAGCCGAAATCTGGGCGTTGGATCTGAGGTGATGAGTGTGTCGTTGGCTCCATTGTGGTCGGGGCATACCATCCCTCTGGGTCCAACTGTTCCAGGTTCGGCTCCAATCCCCTCGTCGGATCCGTGGGGCACTGCTACTCGTCCCACCAATTTCAGGAAAGCCGGTTCCCCTTCAGCCTTCGTTGTGGAGTGGGTACTCTCAGGAGGATTGAGACCCCTCACTCTTTCCTCGGAGTCCGCCCCTGCTCCCTCGCAGTTGAGTATATCTTCTGTCATCCAGTCCTCCCAGGGACAGCCTGTCTCTGATATGCCCCAGATGGTTCCCTTGAGGAATACGAAACTGTTTGTGACCCCCCCCCCGAGGAGGTCTCTTGCAAATGCCAGTGCAAAAGGAGGCACATGGACATCCCCGAGTCACTCACTGAGGATACCGACTTGGAGGAAGGGGTAGGCTCCCCCAGATCACCCCCCGAAGATGTTACCTTCGGACACATAATGGAAATTCTCCACCAGAGGGGAGGCTGGTCTGCCCAAAAGCCTTCCTCGGACAAGTTCGTATTTCTGGGGGTGTTTGAAGCAGGCCCATCTACCTCTTGGGTGTCCAACCCCCCCCAGCTGATCCTCTGGTGGACCTCATTACCACCAGAGCTTGGAAGGAACCGGACACTGTAGTGCCAATACCAAAACGGCCAGATAAAGTGTTCAGCCCTCCTACTGACAAGCCCGTATGGAGTAAGGGTTCCTCAGTTGATGCCATGGTGGTGGCGGTGGCCACCAAAAAGGAACTGGCCCAGGAAAGTTCCTCGGTCCATCCTCCGAACAAGGAGTCTAGGGCGATGGATCATCTTGGAAAGTGGACATTTTCTTCAGCTACCTTTGCCATAAGGGCGCTGAACTATATGGCCTAACATGATTAGACTTCACCACAACCTTGTGAAAGAGTACGCGGAGTCTCCCCTGAGTCCATTTCGGCCAAGGATAAATGGTCATTCTCTGCTCGTATGGCCACTCTTAAGTCGTAAACAAATACATCCATCCATTTACTCTGTCACGCCACCAAGGGGAGCTGCTAGGGTGGCCCAGGTCCGGTATTGCCATGAGGCGTCATGCCTGGCTCCGGCTTTGCAATTTTTCAGAACCTTTCAAGGTGTTCTTCGCGAATGCCCCTTTTGACTGTTCGACCCTGTTCGAGAAGAGCGTCCGAGACATGCTAGTCCAGAGTGAGAAGGACGGGAAAACTCTGTCGGTCGGGATCCGCTTCTCCAACCCTCAAAGGTTCTTCTCCAAGAACCAGCGAGGGCAGAAGAAGTTATGGTTCTGGAAGTCTCAGCATTCCCAGAACGCTCCGGACTCCTTTTACCCTAGAGGCAGAGGGGGACAAGGTGGAAGCCGGGCTAGAGTCAGAGGGGGATCGAAGAACTTTGGATCTTGGGAACCTTTTTCAGATCGAACCACGCAGCAGCCCTGAGGGGTTGCCCGACTGCTCCACTCTGGAGGCAGTCGGGGGGCGTTTTTCGAGGCACCTAGCTCAATGGCAGTCCATAAGATCAGATCGCTGGGTGCTTCAAGTAATACACAGAGGTTATTCCATTCCCTTCATAAACAGTCCCCTATCCACAAAGCGCCTCCCAGATGTCCCACCCGCTCAAAGGGAGGCGGCAGCTTTGGAAATAGAAAGGCTGCTAAGCAAAAGAGCAATCTAGCCGGTGCCCCCAGACTAGTCCAGATCAGGCATCTATTCCAGGTTCTTTTTGGTGCCAAAAAACACGGGGGACTTGAGGTCGATTCTCGACCTATCCATAATGAACCTGTCTGTTGCCAAGAAGAAGTTTTGGATGGTCACATTACAATCCGTCCTGCCGTTCTTGCAGGAGGAAGACTGTATGTGCTCGGTAGACCTCAGTGATAGGTACTACCATATTCTGATGGACAGGCGATCCAGGAGGTTCCTCCGCTTTCAGCTAGGAGCCAGTCACTACCAGTTTAGGGTCCTACCCTTAGGTCTCACCACAGCCCCCAGGGTGTTTACCAAGGTCATGACAGTTGTAGCAGCCCACCTGAGGCTTCACGGCATTCAGGTCTTTCCGTACCTGGATAATTGGCTCCTCACTGCTCCCACCAGGCATCAACTTGTGCTAGCCAGAAATTCCTTTCTTCAGTTGTCGAACCTGCTGGGTATTAAAATAAACCTCACAAAGTCCTCTCTTCAGCCTGTTCAGATTCTGGACTTCATAGGGGCAAGAATAGATTCTCTTCAGGTCAAGATATTTTTGACCCCAGACAAACTTCGGAACCTGACCCTTCATGTCTTGGTGCTTCTTCAGACTCCTTCACCCCCAGCAGAGTTAGTCCTGAGAGCCCTAGGGTCCATGGCAGCAGCTATAAATCTGGTTCCTTGTGCATGTCTGCATATGAGAGTGTTACAGTGGACGTTACAAGTTCATTGGTCTCTGTTATATCAGCCCCTAGACTTTCCGATTCCTCTAAGCAAAGTGTGCAAAGATTCTCTCATGTGGTGACTTCAATCCCAGGATCTACGAGAAGGACGCCCCTTTGTTATGCCTCCACCGCAAGCCACAGTGACCACGGACGCCTTCCATCTGGGTTGGGGGAGCATTGCTTGGGTAGGTCTGTCCAAGGCACGTGGACCCCAAATGAGACCGTTCTACATATCAGTGTTCTGGAGATGAGAGCAGTCCTTTTAGCATTGCAGGCCCTTCATACTTCTCTTCCTCTGGGAACTATTGCGATTCAGTCCGACAATATGTCAGTGGTCTGGTATATCAACAAGCAACCAGGTCCTATCCACTTTGTCGAGAGGCCATGAGAGTGTGGGAATGGGTGATCTATACCAACCGTTTTCTGATAGCAACGCACATCCCGGGTCGGTCCAACATTTTGACAGACAAACTGAGCAGGACTATCCTTTTGCCTTACGAGTGGTCTCTGAACCCTTATGTAGCGGAACAGATCTTCCTCAAGTGGGATCAGCCTTACTACGATCTCTTCGCATCAGCGTCCAACGTGAAGTGCAGCGAGTTTTTCACTTTGATTCCCCCGAGGGGGAAATCCCCCAGAGACGCTCTTGTCCATGCTTGGCCACCTGGTCTTCTTTATGCGTACCCCCCCCCCCCCGCTTCTTCTCATGACAAAATTCTTACAGAAAGCTCGGCAGTTGGGGAGCAGGATTATCCTCATAGCCCCATTCTGGCCTTTTCAGATTTGGTTTCCCTGACTACGGTTTCATCTAGTAGCAACGCCCTGGATCTTGGATCCCATTCCGGATCTCATTTGTCATCCCTCGGGAATTCCTCCACCGAATCTGGACAGCATCAAGCTTACTGCTTGGTTGCTCCAGTTCCATTAATTGCCAGGACTCTCGGTCTCTCTTCCACCATTAAGTCCATTCTGGTAGCGGCACACAAGTCCTCAACCAGGAAGGTGTACCGTAGTAAATGGAAGCGTTTTTCCATTTGGGCTTCTCAGAGAAATTTGGATCCCTTTACCACTCCTGTTCCAGCGGTGTTAGATTTTTTGTCTCAAATTTTCCAACAGGGGGCCGGCTCTTCTACAGTGAAAGTCCAGCTGGTGGCTATTCCGATTTTCTTGTAGGAGAAAATTCAGGTTCTCTAGCTGCTGCCAGAATTTGTAAGACCTTTATCAAAGGTACTTTTTTACTGAGACTTCCTATTAAATGTCCTTCTCCTCTGTGGGATTTGACCTTGGTTCTTCAGGCCTTAGTTGTACCTCCATTTGAACCCTCAGCATCAGTTGATTTGAAATTTTTGTTGTGGAAGACAGCTTTCCTGGTGGCTATCACTTCGGCCAGAAGAGTGTCGGAGCTTCAAGCCTTATGTATGAAACCCCCTTACCTAGTTTTTCATAAGGATAGGGTGTCTCTCAGAACTAACCCTTCTTTCCTTCCTAAAGTTGCTTTGGAGTCAAACATTAATCAGTCTATTAATCTCCCAGTATTTTTTCCTAACTTTCAAAATAAAGGGGAATACAAACTTAATTTGCTGGATGTTCGCAGATAGTTACGCTTTTACTTACATAGGTCTAAACCCTTCTGTATGTCTGATCAGCTTTTTGTTTCCTTTGCTAAACAGTTTTTGGGGAAACCAGTTTCAAAGGTGACTCTTGCCAGATGGATCTCGCTTTCTATTTTACAGGCATACAAGGAACATGGATTACCGGAAACAGACAGGGTTCATGCTCATTCTACTCGTTCTATGGCTACTTCTGCTGCATTCTGGTCCAGAGTTTCCCTGGATGGCATTTGTTTAGCAGCTACCTGGGCTTCCTCTCACACTTTTATTGCTCATTATAAGCTGGATATGGTGTCTAGAGGAAGGGCTTCTTTTGGTTCTACAGTGCTCCGGAATATCCTTCCTTAAGGGCTTCCCAAGATTTTTGGTAGCTGGGGACTCTGTCACACAGGTTGATGATCAAATTAAGTTAACTACTTCAGATAAAGAAATTAAGTTAACTACTTCAGATAAATAAGTTATGTGCTCACCATAACGTTCCATCTGAGTAGCTAAACTTCGTCAGCAAACTTGCCTCCCTCCTTCCCCCTGACCTTGGTGGTTTGTGTCTGTGTTTTGGGCTCAGTGTCCTGGGTCTGGTGAGCCTAGTTTATGTATTCTGGTCAGGTTTTTGTCTTTTAGGTTGTTGTGTGTCACGCAGTAGGTGGCAAACTCGATGTGAGGATTGGAAGGAGGTTGCAGTGTAGTATGGGTAAGGGGGAGGAGCTTGGAGCTCTGATCTTTAGCTTGGTAAGCTACTGGCTCGGATCCGTATCTGATCCGAAACCCACAGGTTGCTGACAAATGAAGTCTAACTACTCAGATGGAACGTTATGGTGAGTACATAACGTCTTTTTTGTATGCTGAGTGCTGCATGTTATCTCTAATGCAACTGCTGTTTTCTTTCCTGTTTATCCTGCAGGCATACTTGAACCTTTATACATTGTACACTTTTTTAGGAAATTTACTTTACTTGTCCCACCACTCTTTCTTCAAAGTAGAATGTTATATTTATTCATTCTTGTCTTTACAGGTTAGTGTAATATTTGGGTTACAGCGGCATCTAACAAGCAACCCCTTGGTTCAGATTTCTGCTAAGGAATAAACTAATCCCTTTAACAAAAAAAAAAAGCCCCTGTCCATCATCAAGAAAATACAATCCATCCTTCATGGAGCAGAGCTAAGCATATCAGTTTGCATCTTCTAATGGCAAAAAAATTAATTATTTTTGCTTTTGAACTAGGAGAATATCTGAATTAAATTTCTGAAAAAAATGTATTTTTTTCTATGCATTAGATGAGCCCTTCTGTCTCTAAAACTTGCCTGTTAGAGGGGATTTGTTTGATTTGTTAACTCATTTGTGACTGTAGCACTATTTCTTTGTGGTTTGGTATCATACCTATAGCTCTACTAATAACCCCATCCCTTCCATGTGGGATTTGCAGCATACATGCTTATACGTCCAAGTTAAAAGAAAAAAATACTCTTGATTTGATGTCATCGTCATTCATTCCTCAACTGATGGGTTTCGGATCTGAGACTCTGATCTGACTTGGCCACTTCTTCCAGAGCATAGGATCCTAGAACTCTCGAGCTCCTCCCTTTACCTATAATGCCCCACCAACTTAACATACCTCAAATCTGGTTAACCGCCATTGCAAACAGATGTGGATTATGAACTCTTGAGCATTATAGCATATTTTCTTACTACTTTTTTTTTATTGTGGATTATGTGAGTCTTGATCATTTATATATATTAACTGTTTCTTTCCTGTAATACCTCTCATGTTACTCTGATCATTTTTCCCTTTCTCCATCCTTTTTAGGTCTTCCCTTTCTAACTGCCTTTTTGTAATCTGAGTGCTCTTTCCTACCATAGTTGGTAGTTTTCCCCACTTTCTTTCCTTTACTTATAGTTAAAAAAAATCTGTTATTTATATATATATATATATATATATATATATATATATATATATGTGTGTGTGTGTGTGTGTGTATATATGTGTGTATATATATATATATATATATATATATATATATATATATATATCTTTTTTTTTTCAAGATGTCAGAAAAACCTTTGGGTTTTAAAAAGTGTGTATCCTGTGGGGGTACAAAACCAACTTTTTATGCCCACAGGGAATGTGTGTACTGTTTGGGCTCTACAGACTTGGACACTGATTGTGATATCTGTGCTGGATTCAGCTCCCTGGACCTTATAGATTGGAAGAACAAGCTAATTTGGAGAGGCCTTCTTTCTTCTTTCCAAGTCTTTTCCTTTTGTTGCTGGGGCTCAAACCCCTAAGAAGCTTGACAAACCAAAAAGTGATTATCTGAGGACAGGGAGACTCGTAAAAGGTCTCCTGACCACCATTATACTTTGACTTCGGCTCCTTCCTCAGATCCACCAGCCAAGGTCTTAAAAAAGATGGCTCCATCATTACTGGATCTGACTCTCCGGACTGCAAGATCTGTACTCCCATATGGATGTTGGAGCCTATTTCTTCCAGGCTTCCCCTCTTTTCTTGAGCAGTTGCCTAGAAGGCATTCTACACCCCTTTCCACTGCCTTGTCTCTTCCATCCTCCAGGAGCCTATCAGAAGCAGATGTGGGGAACATGATGATGAAATTCCTCAGGATGCAGATACAGATCAGAGTCCTTTTGGCTCTGATTCCCACTGGGCTTAAGAACCTACCTCAAAACACCTCACCCTTGATTTCTCCTTCTCTGATCCGTCCTTCTGTTTCACAGCCATCAGATCTTAAATCCTTAGGAGTATCCTGTTTGGATCCAAAGATTATTGTTTCTTCGACTCCAATGATGCCTCTGAGTTGACAGGCACCAAGTGTCTTCAGAGCCAGAAGATTCTCGGCGCCAGGACATTGGTGCCAGCTCCCGGGTCTTGGAGTCAACTCTGAAACTTTCAGAGGCATCTGTTCCCCTCAGAAACTTGGCATTAGTTCAGGTCTGACTCCTCCTTGATTGGAGTGCAGACAGGGTTGCAGGGACCAACAATCCACGAGAGCTCAGTTTCGGATTCGTCAAATTCTCTATCTTCTAGGCACTGTGCGTTCAAGGTGGTGGAGAGTTTCTTGTGTGTGTCTAGAGAACAGGCACCACTGTTCTCTTTGGATCAGATATCTTTAACTAATTCTGTTTTGTGTTCTAAACCTCAATTATCCCTTCCACTGGGACAGCCTACCTGATTAAGCCTTCAGCCAACCCATGAGGACATTATTATCTCTTCTGATGCTTCCCTGGAGCATCCCAACAAGGAAGTCCATCATAAGAGAACATGCAAAAAGAGGCACTTAGATTCCCCACAGGAATCTCTTACTGAGAGCACTGATTTTGATGAGGGGAGGGATCCCCCAGATCACCACCTGATGATGTCTCCTTTGGAGACATTCTGGAGCTCCTTAAAGAGTTGATTGGTCTTTTGATACTGCCTCCCAAGAGGAATCAGTGTTTGAGTCTTTCGTGTCTGGCCCATCTACTTCCTGGGTGACTCCCCCTGGCTGATGAGCTTGTTGATCTGGTCTCTCAGCAAGCTTGGAGGGAACCAGACACTACTGAGCCAGTACCTAAGAGACAAGTTAAGATTCCTGCCCCTTCTAAAGACTGTGAACATTGGAGTAAGGGAGTACCAGTTGATGCCATGGTTGTTTTGGTGGCCATGAGAAAGGATCTAGCAGGACAGATTTCCTTTGTCCGTCCTGCTAACAGGGAGTCTAGGGCACTGGACAGGGTTGGGAAGCATGTCTGTACTTCAGCAACCTTCGCTTTTAGGTCACTGAATTATTTGGCACAGTTTGCAACACTTGAGAGATTTGATCAAGGAGCTTACCAAATCTCTTTCAGGATCCATGCCCTCCAAGGAAGGGAATAGATTTTCCTCGCAACTGGCTACGCTCTAATCAATATCTAATTTGTCCATGAGGTTAATCTCACACACTGCGGAAGGTACATAGGCATATCCATTAGAAGACTTGCCTGGATGTGCTTATGCGACTTTGTGGAACTATTTAAGTTTTCTTTAAGTGTGTACCTTTTGATAGATCTTTGCTTTTTGGCATCAAAGTGAAAGACACAGACTCCAGCTGTGAACAAGAGGAAAGACCCTCTTTGCCATGGGTGTACATTTTTTTTTACCTCTCAAAGGTCCTTTTTTAGAAACCAACGAGGTGACAGAATTATGTGGTTTAATAACTCGTAGCATCCTTTCCAGGAATCACATGGAGAAAGATCTCCCAGGTGCAGTGGAGGGAACTCTAGTGGAGGATGCCATCCTCATGGATGAGGTGGTCCACTAACAAGGGATCTTGAGACTATTTCTCATATAGGCCCTGTCACTGCTCCTGAATGAGGCCTGGCTGTCCATTTCAGGAGGCATTCAGGAGGCCATCTTTCCCTGTACCAGATAGCCTGGCTAAATATCATAAAAGATTCATGGGTGCAGAAGATTATATACAGATGTTATATCATACCATTTTCCCAACCCCCTCCAACAGTTTGGCAGAAAATCCCCGATGTCCCACCAGTTGGAGGAAAGGAGCTTCTCTAGAAATAAAAAACCTGCTAGAAAAAAAGAATCATCCAAGAGGTCCCGCCTGACTATAGAAGGTCCAGAACTTATTCAGATTCTTCTTGGTGCCAGTTCTGGATCTCAGCAAATTAAACCAGTTTGTTCAGTATAGAAAGTTTTGGATGGTCATGATACAGTCCATCCTGCTCTTTCTGCGGAAGAACGATTGGATGTGCTCTATAGATCTTCATGATGCATACTATCACATCAAAATGAACAGGCACTCCAGGAGATGCCTGCAGTTCTGGCTGGTGGTCAGTCATTGTCAGTTCAGAACACCGCCGTTTGGTCTCACCACAGCCCCCCAGTGTGTTCAACAAATGCATGGCAGTTGTAGCAGCTCACTTGAGACTGCTAGGATTCCGAGTGTTTCCATATCAAGACCACTGGCTTCTGACTGCTTCAGCCAGCTGTCAACTGATTCAAGTAAGGGACTACTTACTCCAGCTGTGCTCCCATCTGGGAATATCAGTCAATAACTATAAATCTCAACTCACACCAGCACAGGGTCTGGAATTCATCGGTGCTCATTTGAATACAGTCACTCAAATAGCTTCTGTCCATCCCTTTTCAGCACTGATCCCAACTATCCTTGACTTTTTAGCTACAGTTTTCAATGAAGGGGTTAGTTTCTCATGTGTTAAAGTTCAGTTGGCAGCCACTTCCAACTTTCATCTCGTCATAAATAACTCCTCCTGGGACTGTGGTAGTTGGGGACTCTGTCCCATCCATTGAGGAATGAATGAAAATCACATCATCAGATTAAAAGGTTATGTACTCACCATAATTTTTCAACTGTGTTGTTTATTTTAATTCTACCTCAACTCCGCACCCTCCTACCCCCTCCTTTATTTTCTTCTAGAGAGATCAAACAGCATTATAGGAGCTCCTGTTCCTTGTTTTAGCTCTAGCTTCCCTTTTCATGTTTGACAATTTCCAGTTGTATCTAGGGGCAGCAGACTTGATCTGAGGTATGTTAGGTTGGTGAGGCATTATGGGTAAAGGGAGTAG
This sequence comes from Protopterus annectens, assembly GCF_019279795.1. Classification (NCBI taxonomy): domain Eukaryota; kingdom Metazoa; phylum Chordata; order Ceratodontiformes; family Protopteridae; genus Protopterus; species Protopterus annectens. The sequence continues at coordinate 861,440,368 of NC_056747.1, read as the reverse complement.
CTTGAGAGTTCTAGGATCCTACACTTTGGAAGAAGCGGCCAAGTCAGATCTGAGTCTCTGATCCGGACCCATCAGTTGAGAAAAAATGAAAATGGACAACACAGATGGAACGTTATGGTGAGTACATAACTTTTTATTTTGCTTAATGTACACACACTTTGAAAACAGGTTTACTTTGTACTCTGTTATATTGTATGAGTAGATTAAATAAAAAATAACATATGGTAACATAGGGAAAAAGTGTAATTTGGGCAACTTTTAGCACATATTTTCTCTGTTTATTGAAGGTTATCCTGTTGAATATTTTGCTGTTTGCATGGTTTCTCAAAACTAATACATGATTTGGTTGATCTACTAGCATTGAATGCTCTTGCACCGTCAGTTACATTGTTCTGATTTTTTAAGTTAAATGGTTTCCATAGGTAGGGGTTCTTGCTCCTGCAGCACAATTAGTTATACTGTTTGTAATGTCACTATAGCACAGACATCGAGTAACAGTGGAATGAACTTAATACTTTATTAACTTAATGCACATTACACAAAGTCTGTATGCTTCTCCTTCTGCCCAGGGCTTCAGGCTTGTTCTACTAATCTAGTTCTCATGGTGTCAGCTTTATATGCATGCCAGCAGCAGAAAACTCTACTGTTAAGTCTGCCTAATCTGTTGAAACTATTAAAGGGTCATAAGGATTTTACTTTTATTGGATATTTTATGAGAACTGTAAAAGGTATTTGATGCTTTTAGTATACAGAAGGGGACAATTTGTGAAAAATTAAGAAGGTTTGAGGAAATTAAAGTTATAGAAGTTAAATATAAATGCAATGACAAGACAAAGAAGGAAGTGTTATGGTATGATTGTGTGTTTTATGTAGAGCAGGGATGGGAAGATTTGAGACCTAAGGTAAATGAGATCAGGGAAAGATATATTTTGTTATGGGACTTTACATGAAGAATGCTTCACCAAAAAACACCAGTAATAGGCAAACATGAAATATATGAGAATGGCAAGAGAATGGAGGATATGTTTTTGTTTGTTTAGGGATTGTGTTTTTGACTTTTTAGTGTAAAAGATTGGAAAAGTATTAGGGACTGTTATTTTATTTTTGCTCGTATATCTTCTATCCATCTTGGCAGATAACAGTGTAACAGTCATTCATGCAGCCATTAGGACTTGTTTTGGGTTTTCACCCCAGTCCTTGCATTTTGCTGTGCGTGCTCCAGACATAGGCATTCACTAGACACAGAGTAGAAATGTCAGTCGTACTACTGATGCCATAACTCCTCAAGCAACAATCACTAATAAATATTTAAGTAAATATATCTTTGCTGGCTCTTTACTGGAAAGAACAGTTAAGGCTTTGTACAGTTCTTGACAGCAATAATAAATCTGAGAATTACTGTCTGCCCCTATGGCACAGAGGGGTGAAGCACTGACTAAGCCAAATGGCTCACGTTCATGTGGTAATCGTGCACTGGAGGCAACAGGCCAGGAAGAGTGGAAGTGACTTTTCCATCCTAGAGAGAGAAGCAACTCTGACTCACCATTTGGGTGACATCTAGCAGGAGCTTCGCGCTTTGCACCTGTGGAGTATGAGCCTAGCATGCCCACACTTGCCATAAGCAGTGCCATAGTTTGAAAAGTGCAGCCCAAACACTAGTGTATGTTTGTAGATGCACATGCTTTCTAAATGTGATGGGCAGCATTATGGAGCTCAAACAAGCCACCAAGGGAAAGCAGCCCCAGGAGTAGGCCACTCATTTAGAACCACTTGCTAGTCCACTCGCCACCTAGGATTGGCTGCTGCGGAATGAGTGAGCCAATAGGGCTGTTCAGACAGGAACAAATGGGCCATAGAGCATTTGCTTAGCCTGGGACTACCTGGCTTTCACCCCTCATAATGAAATGGGATGACTGGTGCACGTAGTGGAGCCATCTGGCAGAGTCATGTGGAGGTGGGACACGGGAATTAAGAATTACTGTAACTGGATGAAAATAAGCATGGCATTGTCCATTCATATCCATGCTGCAGGGTAACTCACTAAATAGGTGCACAGTATGACATGACATAAATGGGCACACAAGAAGTATTTCTTAAATGGTTTTTGGTGAGCTATGGATATGTATTGTGTATTAATGTTTGCATTAAAAACATGGTGCTGATGCATGTTGTAGTGTATTGCAAAGTATCATATTCATGCAAAGATAATTGCAAATGAACATAACAGTACATCCTGTTAGGTTTGGACAGTTGCACAAATATTTACTTTTGAATGAGTAACTGAAAATATGCATGTTACCTTTACCTTATTTTCATTGCCCACCATAACTCAATGACCAAATCAGTACCATCCTATATTTTCGGTGAAAGCAAAACAGAGAACACACTTATTTCCATAGAGTGTAGCTGGTGTGAGATGTTTGCATTTTGATACAAGACATTTGAATTTCTTGTAAGTGTCATAAAAATGTGGGTATTACTATAACTGAATTAAAATGCACATGCCAAGAAACATTGTTTAGTTGCATGTCAACCTTTCATTCACTAAATTGCTAAGGACTATGACATGAATGAAATGGGATAGATGTGAACAAAGATAGTAATTGCCTTCTGCCCACTTAAGTGTTCCATATTACTGTTTGCATTAAGAACTTGAAGCCTTATATGACATACTGCAGGGTATCACCTTCAGTGCTTGTATGATGCCAGATGTTTGTAAAACTGCTGCATGGTAGTAGAGTTTTACATCTCTAGAGGTATTTACATTTGGATGCCATGTAATTATGCAAAGGTACGTGCTATATATTTTCATAATTGTATGCAAAACTGAGTAGCCAAAACAGTGCTGTCTTGATAGGTTGGCTGCAGGAAAAAAATGAGATCACAGTTACAGTGCAACACACAGCCTGTGTATGACATTTGGGTTTGTTTAACATGTATCAGGAAAATTATGAATTATTGCTATAACTGGGTTAAAATAGACATGTCGGTGCCTGTCTGAATCGTTAATGAACTCCCAAGTCATTGCATTGTTTAGAAATTTTGATTTGACACAAGTGGAATGCACAGTAGAACAACAATTTTATTTTCTCTGTTAAACTATGAATATGTGCTATGCTAATCTCCATGTTAATAATCTGGAGGCCATTCATATAATACATAATGCTAGAAAAACTTTGCATGAATACATTTCATCTAAACTGTACAGCTTCATAAATATGTGCAGTTTGGTAAATTATTAAAATATGCATAATTGTATTTTTATAAATATTTTTAAAGTGGATTGAGGCTAACAGAAATGTTTCAGATGGAAACAGAGATCACATCTCTATAAAAAAAACTACTACTGATAGTAGGGGATCTAACTACTGTGGGTATAGAATTTAATTGTATTAACATATTTTTTTTATTTATTACTTATTATCCAATAAAAGGACATTAAGATTCAAAAATTTGCATGATGATTGGCAAACCAGCAGCTTCCACACAGGAACAAGTTCTATTGGCTAACTTTCTCAGCATTGCTTGCAGAGAATTCAAAATGTTCAAAAAAAGAAAAATCAATTCCCTTAACTAGCAAACTTCTCTATTGTGTAGAATAAGACAACGTATTAAAAAACTCAATTTCGTTGTTGGGTGTGTTTCCAAAAGAAACACCCTGGCATACCTTTTAACCTCCTGAAACACACATCTCTTATTTACTGACTTAATTCCTCAAGGATATGCTAGAAAACCACAATATTTATCAGGAAAAGACCAACATGTGAGGGGAAACATCTCTGCGTTCTATGAATATTTCAAATATTCTGGCTATAACTAATCCATAACGCTCTGCTAAGCATAATTCCATTTTCCATCCACACTTTTTGTAGACTGCTAAACTAAATGTTGTAGCATATTCTTACATCTGTAATTGTATACGTGTGTGTGTGTGTGTGTGTGTGTGTGTGTGTGTGTGTGTGTGTGTGTGTGTGTGTGTGTGTGTATATATATATATATATATATATATATATATATATATATATTTATATTTATTTATATATGTATATATATATATATATATATAGGGTCTATATTAGATCGCCGAACGCTTAAAAAAGCGAACGGTGATTAATCGAACCTATGTAAGTGAAAGCTTGCAATGTCGAACTGTCAGAACAGCAATTTTCTTTCCCAAGGGAAAAAAATCGCTGTTCCAACAAAAAAAAAAGAAAAAAGAAAACACTTTAAGCATTACGTTAAGTGGTGCCCCCTACTTAAATATACCAACTCCGAGACCGCAATGCAGTGCCAAAAATGGCAAAGTAAAAGCGGGCAAGCAAATTCTTTCCCAGGGAAAGAATTCGCTTAAAAGCCTCTTCGATATTTTGCCTTTTCAGTATTCTAAGTTCGACCAAGACACATTCAAAAGAATGCGTCTTCAGTCTTCTAATAGGAACCCAATATATATATATATATATATATATATATGTGTGTGTGTGTGTGTGTATAATTTGTTTTTAGTATATCCTTGTATCTGTAAATATGTTTTGTTCATGTCTTACGTGATCTTATTCACCCTGGTTGTGCCTGCAAATGGTCCAATGAGGGAAAAAAAAAAAAAGGAATGACAGAGACAGCAATGTATTGTTTAGCCACAGAGCATACGCAGTACATATCTGGGATACCCTGACTATGAGAAACCCCTGAAGAACCCTAAAGTTCTATTATGCAGTGATATTATTTATAAAAGAAAAAAAAAGAAATTTTTCTTTGAGTAATGTCATTGAATAATAGCGATAATCCAGTGAGTAACATAGGGTTTTACCCACTGTTGTCTTGGTTTGATCAATCTGACTTCATACTTGTGATCAAACCACACCAGTCGTGGGTACGTCTTGTGTTACTTAGTCAGTCGTGGATTATTGGTCGGTATAAAAATAAAAAACGGATGCAATAGCAGTCGAAAAACGTTTATTTAACAAATTCTTTAAGCGCTTTTCGTCAGCAGTTAATAGCTGACTTCTTCAGAAATAACAGACAGTGGAAAGTTAGTCTGTTATATAAAACCATGTTGAATTAGAAACCCAATTAGTACATAATTGGCTGAACATCCCTTTCAGTCAATTTAAAGAAACATTGCCAGTTCGTATCAACATTATAGGAAAGACATATAATAAATAACATAAATACACAAAAGTAAAAAGTAGATTAAAAAGAACGATAATAATAATAGCATTAACACTATAAGTTAATTGATCAAACATTCGTAAATAAATTATATCATTATAATATTATTTACAAGTTTTTATAAATTTTTGTGGTAACAAGAAGTAGAGACTTTGACAGCAAGCCTGCGGTAAACATTGGTTATAATCAACAATAAAATACATATTACCCTGGCTAAAACTGACACAATTAAGTCATCTCTTTAGACTATTCAGTTTAAGTAAACTCAAAATTAAGCAAGTCAATCTTCCTTGGTGTGTGTGTGTCTGTGTGTGTGTGTGCACGCGCGCGCGTTGGACTAGGTGCCTAGTTAGCCTTTGGTTGTTGTGGGGTTGCTATGTCGGACTCCCAGAAGCCGACTTTCTCTAAATGCACAGAGTGTGGCCATAAGCTGCCCCCAGCCAATGGTCACACTCAATGCATCGTGTGTTTAGGGGTTCCTCACCTTACCTCGGGCTGCAAAATTTGTGCAGCCTTTAACCATCTGGCTCTGCGAGATTGCAGGGCCAAGTTGATTCTGGCTGGTCTTCTCTCGGCAGAATCGGCGGCTTCTTCTACGGCCACAGCTGTGGCCGTACCAGCTTCTGGTCCTCCTCCCCTGTCCAAACATGGCGATAGAGAGGCCAGGAAGGAGAAGCACAAAGAAAAAGAAAGGGAAAGAGAAAAGGAGAGAGAGATACAAGGAGAGGGGTCATAAGAGACTAGCGGACCTGTCGGATCCATTGGCCACCCCCTGTTAAAGTGGTCTCTACCCCAAAAAAGCTCCTAGTCTTCCCCTCGGCTTCGTTCTCCTAGATTCTCCCCGGGACCGGAGGAGGAGGTTCGGCCTGCTTCGAGGTTGCCCTCGCATTGGCCCTCCCGGCCAGAGTCTGTGTTGTCCTCCAGATTCACAAGAAGCCTCTCGGAGGATGACATGGACCGGATGATGATAAGGTTCTTGCAGACTCCGTTGCAGATGGGAGTGTTGCTGGCTCCCCCTCCCGCTAGAGTGGGGAGTTCAGCTCCGATGTTTGCCCCGATAGCTCCTTCTCCGATACATCCTCGGGTTTCGGAGTCCCTGGATCTGAGGATCTGAGGAGTCAGGGGGTCGGCACCGATGGTTCCTCCAACCTCGATGCCGGCCATGCCCTCGAGCTTGTTGGATCGTATGTTGGATCCGAGCTCTCGGAGCCGTGATCTGGGCGTCGGATCCAAGGGGATGAGTGTGTCATCGGCTCAGTTGTGGTTGGGACATACCATCCCTCTGGACCCGACTATTCCTGGTTTGGCTCCGATCCCTTTGTCGGATCCGAGGGGCATGGCTACTCATCCTACCAGCTTCAGGGAAGCCAGTTCCCCTTCGGCCTTTGACGTTGTGGAGAGGGTTCTCTCAGGAGGATCGTGACCTCTCACTCTTTCCTCAGAGTCTGTCCCTGCTCCCTCGCAGCTGAGTATGTCTTCTGTCATCCAGTCCTCCTAGGAACAGCCTGTGTCTGATGCGCCCCAGTTGGTTCCCCTCGAGGAATACAAAACTGTTTGTGAGCTCTCCCGAGGAGGTCCTTTGCAGATGCCAGTGCAAGAGGAGGCACATGGACATTCTTAAGTCCCTCACTGAGGATACCGACTTGGAAGAATGGGAAGGCTCCCCCGGATTGCCTCCCGAGACGTCCCCTTTGCAGGCATAATGGAAATCCTCTGCCAGAGGGGAAGCTGGTTTGCCCAAAAGCCTTCCTCGGACGAGTCAATATTCCTGGAAGTGTTCACAGGCCCATCTACCTCTTGGGTGTGTCCCCCAGCCGAACCTCTAGTGGACCTCATTGACACCAGAGCTTGGAAGGAACCGGACACTGTAGAGCCAATACCTAAATGGCCAGATAAAGTGTTGAGCCCTCCTACTGACAAGCCTGCTTGGAGCAAGGGTTCCCCAGTTGATGCCATGGTGGTGGCAGCGGCCACCAAAACGGAACTGGCGCAGGAGATTTCCTCTGTCCATCCTCTGGACAAGAAGTCTAGGGCGATGGATTGATTCAGAAAGTGGATGTATGCTTCAGCTACCTTTGTTATAAGGGCACTGAACTGCATGGCCCACGTGATTAGGCTTCAGCGCGACCTCGTAAAAGAGTACACCGAGTCTCCCCCAGAGTCTATTTTGGTCGAGGATAAAAGTTAATTCTCGGTGAGTATGGCCACTCTTAATTCGGTTACTAACACATCCATGTGCTTACTGTGTCACGCCACCGAGGGCAGCCTGGTCCGGTATTGCCATGAGGTGTCACGCCTAGCTCCGGCTTTGCAATTTTTCGGAACCTTTCAAGGTGTCCTTAGCGAATACCCCTTTTGCCGGATCGACCCTGAAGACCATCCGAGATACGTTAATCCAGAGTGAGAAGGATGAGAACATGCTGTCGGTCGTCAGGATCTGCTTCTCTAACCCTCAAAGTTCCTTTTCCAGGAATCAGCAAGGGCAAAAGAAGTTGTGGTTCCGGAAGTCTCAGCATTCCCAGGATGCTCTGGACTCCTTTTCCCCTAGAGGCAGAGGGGGACAAGGTGGATGCCGGCTCAGAGGCAGAGAGGGACCGAAGAACCTTTGGGTCATGGGATCCTTTTTCGGATCGACCTGCACAGCAGCCCTGAGGGGTTGCCCGACTGCTCCACTCTGGAGGCAGTCGGGGGGCGTTTTTTGAAGCACCTAGCTCAATGGGAGTCCATAAAGTCAGACCACTGGGTGCTTCGAATAATATCCAGAGGTTATTCCATTCCCTTTATGAACAGTCCCTTACCTCCAAGGCTCCTCCCAGATGTTCCTCCCTCTCAAAGGGAGGCGGCAGCTTTGGAAATAGAAAAGCTGCTAAACAAAAGAGCAGTCCAGCCTGTCCCCCCAGACCAGTCTGGATCAGGCATCTATTCCAGGTTCTTTTTGGTGCCAAAAAAAGATGGGGGACTTGAGGCCGATTCTCAACCTATCCACGATGAACCTGTCCATTGCCAAGAAGAAGTTTCGGATGGTCACCTTACAATCCAGCCTGCCATTCTTGCAGGAGGAAGACTTGATGTGCTCCGTAGACCTCAAGGATGCATACTACCATATCCTGATGGACAGGTGATCCGGGAGGTTTCTCCGCTTCTGGCTAATAGCCAATCACTACCAGTTCAGGGTCCTACCCTTCGGTCTCACCACAGCCCCCAGGGTGTTTACCAAGGTCATAGCAGTTGTAGCGGCCCACCTGAGGCTTCAGGTCTTTCTGTACCTGAACGATTGGCTCCTCACCACCCCCTCCAGGCATCAACTTATTCAAGCCAGAAATTCCTTCCTTCAGTTGTCAAATTTACTGGGTATTACGATAAACATTTTGAAGTCCTCTCTTCAACCTGTTCAGATTCTGGACTTCATAGGGGCAAGAATAGATTCTCTTCATGCCAGGGTATTTTTGACTTCAGACAAATTTCGGAACCTGACCATTCATGTCTTGGCACTTCTTCAGACCTGTTCACCCCCAGCAGAGTTAGTCTTGAGAGCCTTAGGGTCCATTGCTGCAGCCATAAGTCTGCTTCCTTGTGCACGTCTGCATACAAGAGTGTTACAGTGGACGTTAAAAGTTCAGTGGTCTCTGTTATACCAGCCCCTAAACTTCCCGATTCCTCTAAGCAAGGTGTGCAAAGCTTCCTTCATGTGGTGGCTTCAATCCCAGGATCTTCGAGAAGGATGCCCCTTTGTTGTGCCCCCACCTCAAGCCACAGTGACCACGGATGCGTCCCATCTAGGGTGGGGCAGGCATTGTTAGGGCAGTACTGTCCAAGGCACATAGACCCTGAACGAGACCATTCTGCATGTCAGTGTTCTGGAGATGAGGGTGGTCCTTTTAGCGTTGCAGGCCCTTCATGCTTCTCTTCGTCTGGGAACTATTGCGATTCAGTCAGACAATATGTCATTGGTCTGGTATATCAACAAACAGGGGGGAACCAGGTCCTACCCTCTTTGTCGAGAACCCATGAGAGTGTGGGAATGGTGATCTCCACCAACCGTTTTCTTATAGCAACACGCATCCCGGGTCGGTCCAACATTTTAGCGGACAACCTGAGCAGGACTATCCTTTTGCCCTATGAGTTGTCTCTGAACAGATCTTCCTCAAGTGGGGTCAGCCTTGCTGCGATCTCTTCACATCGCCATCCAACGTGAAGTGCAGTGAGTTTTTCGCTCTAATTCGCCCCCTCGGGGGGGGGGGTCCCCAGAGACACTCTTGTCCATGCTTGGCCACCTGGTCTTCTTTGTGTATCCCCCACTACCTGTCATGACAAAATTCTTGCAGAAAGCTTGGTGGTTGGGGAGCAGGATTATCCTCATAGCCCCATTCTGGCCTCGTCAAGTTTGGTTCCCTTGCCTACGGTCTCATCTAGTAGCTCCACCCTGGATATTGGATCCCATTTGTCATCCCTCAGGAATTCCTCCCCCGAATCTGGACAGCCTCAAGCTTACTGCTTGGTTGCTCCAGTTCCAGTAATTGCCAGGACTCCCGGTCTCTCTTCCCCCATTAAGTCCATTCTGGTGGCGGGACACAAGTCCTCTAACAGAAAGGTGTACCATAGTAACTGGTAGTGTTTTTCCATTTGGGCTTCTCAGAGAAATTTGGATCCCTTTACCACTCCTTTTCCAGTGGTATTAGCATTTTTGTCTCAAATTTTCCAACAAGGGGCCAGCTCTTCCACTGTGAAACTCCAGCTGATGGCTATATCCCATTTTCATGTAGGAGAAAATTCAGGTTCTCTAGCTGCTGCTAGAATTTGTAAGACCTTCATCAAAGGTACCTTTTTGCTGAGACCTCCTATTAAGCATCTTTCCCCTCTGTGGGATTTGACCTTGGTTCTTCAGGCCTTAGTTGCACCTCCGTTCGAACCTGCAGCGTCAGTTGATTTGAAATTCTTGTCATAGAAGACAGCCTTCCTGGTGGCTATCACCTCGGCCAGGAGAGTGTCTGAACTTCAAGCCTTATGTATGAAACCCCTGTACTTAGTTTTTCATAAGGATAGGGTGTCTCTAAGGATGAACCCTTCTTTCCTCCCTAAAGTCGCTTCGGAATCAAATATCAATCAGCCTATTAATCTCTCAGTATTCTTTCCTAACTTTCAAAATAAAGGGGAATACAAGCTTCATTTGCTGGACATTCACAGACAGTTACATTTTTATTTACATAGGTCTAAACCCTTCTGTAAGTCTGATCAGCTTTTTGTTTCCTTTGCCAAGCCTTTTTTGGGGAAACCAGTTTCAAAGGTGACTCTTGCTAGATGGATCTCACTTTGTATTTTGCAGGCATACAAGGATCATGGATTACCGGAAACAGACAGGGTTCATGCTCATTCTACCCGTTCTGTGGCTACTTCTGCTGCATTCTGGTCCAGAGTTTCACTGGATGACATTTGCTTAGCGGCTACCTGGGCTTCCTCTCACACATTTATTACTCATTATAAGTTGGAAATGGTGTCTAGAGGAAGGGCTTCTTTTGGTTCTGCAGTGCTCCGGAATATCCTTCCTTATGGGCTTCCCAAGATTTTTGGTAGCTGGGGACTTTGTCCCACAGGTTGATGACCAAATGAAGTTAACTACTTCAGATAAAGAAGTTATGTACTCAGCATAACGTTCCATCTGAGTAGTTAGACTTCATTTGTCATCAGCCTTCCTGCCCTCCTTCCCCCTGACCGTGGTGGTTTACGGCAGTCCTTGGACTCAGATTTTCTGGGTCTGGTGAGCCTAGTTTGTGATCAGGTCAGGTTATGTCTCTTGGGTTGATGTGTGTCACGCTGTGGGTAGCAAACTCGATCTGAGGGTTGGAAGGAGGTTGCAGTGTAGTATGGGTAAGGGAGAGGAGCTTGGAACTCGGATCTTAGCTTGGTAAGCTGCTGGCTCGGATCCGTATCAGATTCAAAACCCTCAGGTTGATGACAAATGAAGTCTAACTACTCAGATGGAACGTTATGGTGAGTACATAACTTCTTTTTCTAGTATTATTATTATTATTATTTTACTTCTGTAACAGTTCCTATGTAATTCTCTTTTATTTAAAGGAGTGCTTCATAAGGGCATTTGCAGAAAAATTGCCCAAGTAAATCAGGTGAATGCTGTGCAGACAAAAAATGCTTAAATATCAGAAGGTGTGAAATTGCACTTTTGTTAGGTGTGAATGAGTTGAAGAAAAATTTTAATATTTAAGGTATTTTTTTGGGAATAAGAAAATGTTTGTTTTTTCTTTCTGTCGTGAATAGTCTGTATTGGCATTGTTTATTTCCTATGACTACCTTGAAATTCTGTGGCAAATGTCATGTTATTTTGTCTTTAATGGCAACTTAATGGATGTTAAATCTTTATCAGGTATTTCCTGCGACTGCCTTGAAATTTTTTGTTATTTGTCTTTAGTGGCAACTTAAAAGATGATCAGATGTTGCCTTTTATGCCCACCTTAACTTTTGGGCTGTTGGATCTGATTGGATCCAAGGCTGGTACTTTAGAGTCTTCAGCTCCAAAGCTCTGCCTCCTCTCCCATAGTGCTCTGCATGACCCACTCTCCTCAGATCTCATCTGCTGCTCTTCAGGGTCTAACATGTTCTACAAAGCTCCTGTCCGCTAAGTGCAGTTACTTTGATTTGTACCTTTTGCTCTTGCAGTTTACCTCCTCTTCCTCCAATATTCTGATTTATAGCTAGTTAGATAGTTTTAAGGAGTAGATTTTTTTTAAATCTTAGCTTAGTTTTGTCTTAGCTTAGTCTGGTAGTTGGATGCAAGAGTTCTGCTCCCATCTGCCATTTTGTTGTTCTTTCACATGTCGTCTGGTGATAGTATCTTTATCTTGGCATTCCTTAGGCAAGTATCCTTGCCTCTTGGTTGATAACTCTGCCTTTCTTGTTATTTTCCAATTTAGCTTTTTTTTTTTTAGCTAAGAATTTTTATGATAATAGTGTATGGGTTTCCTGCTGTTTTACCAATTCCTTCTGTGTTCTTGATTCTTTGGTATTTATCTTTTTAGTTGTGTGCTTTGATTATTGTGTTCTATGGACAAGATCTTGGGCTTCCAAAATTGTTTGGTTTGCATGCCTTAGTTGCGTCACACAAGATACCCACAACTGCTGTGTGTATTAATTAGGGGTTGCAAACCTAAACTCTGCTAGGATTGTGCTTCCTTCAGATCCAGGGCGGAGCTGACTGTACGACCAAATTCACATTGAATACTTGCTTCCTGACTCTCTTCATGTGTCTTCCCAGGCTCCTGTTTCTCCTCCTTTGTAGAGGAAAAGAAAGAAAGACATAAGGAAAAAGACAGAGACAGAAAGGAGAAAGAAAAGGAAAGTGGGAAATCTAGAGAAAGTCTTTTTCAGACTGGGGCTACTTACTCTATTGTCAAGGTCCAGTTGTTGTCCATTTCCAGTTTCCATGTAGGTCATGACCATCTGCCGGTTGCGTCTTTAATGCTGTCCAAAGCCTTTCTGGAAGGGTACTTTAATGTTCATGACTCCAGTAAGGGATATGATTCCTCTCATGGACTTGAGCCCTTCTCCAGACCTAGGCAGGAGTCCCTTTCGAACCATCCACTGTTGTGGATTTAAAGTTTCTATCATGGAAAACACTTGCCAGTTGCATTAACTTCAGTCAGAAGAATGTCTGAACTACATGCTTTATCTTGTACTCTGCCTTATCTTTCACAAAGACAGGGATATTTGAGGACCAGTTCTTTCCTGCCTAAGGTGGCCTCTTGAGTTTAATCTGAAGTAGTCAATTCAATTGCCAGTTTTCTTGCTGAACTCCATTAAAAAGGATAACTACATGTTGCTTTGCTTGGACCTTCACCAGTAACTGAGATTCTGTTTGCACAGAGCTAAACATGTCGGGAAAGTAGACCAACTCTTTGTCCTCCTCCAGCTAAACTGAAGAAATCAGTTTCCAATGTAACTTTGTCCATATGGCTATTTGATTTGCTTATACTATGAAAGGTGCAACTCTTCCTTGCAGACCTAAGGTCCACTCTACCATGGCAGTATCTACTTCAGAACGTTTTCTGTGCATGAGTCTTTAAATTATATTTGTGTCATTTACCTGGTCTAACACTCATACATTTGTATTTCATTATATAACAGACATTCATTTCATATCCAGGACTTCTTTGACTGCACCATTTTGCAAAATATTATGTTCTGATTTCACCTATTCTGACTGGCTGGAGACATTGTCCCACAGGTGTTGAGGTGGATGAAAAAGGCTGATATGAAAGTTATGTACTTGGCATAACACTAGTTCTCCATGTTTTCTTCTTTTGTCTATCTCAACAGTCACTCCCTCCACTCCCATTCTGAATTATCAGTAGTATTTGCCTTTGGTGGACTTTGTGAACTGTTCGGAAGTCTGTTGTGGAGATCTTTTTCTAGTCCTTAGTATGTTGATACTGAGACCTTGAATATGCAGGTCAGGTATGGTAGGACAAATTCGACGTGAAGAAGGTTATATCATACAGAGCGTTATGGAGAGGAGGTAGAGCCTCAGAGCTGATGATTCTGAAGTCCTGGCGTTAGATCCAATAACCACAGGTTGAGATGGACAGAAGATGACTGCATGGATCTAATGTTATGGTAAGGACATAACTTTAATTTAATTTTTTGAGTATTAAACAGGTTTGACAGCTTGGCTATGCATTGGAGTCTGCATTATATTTACTCACCACTTAGAACAGTTTATTTTTATTTTGAAATCACTGTGTGATGCTTGTGTAAATCTCAGCAGTATAGCTAATGTGGAATAGTCATCTTATGGGCTTTTCTATACATTTTAATTATGTTTGGAGCTGTAGAAATTTTGAAAATCGTATTGGAATTGAGTGAAACAGAAAAATAATTGAGTTGGTAGATAAAAAAACAATATTTAGTGACTCCCCAGTACAAGCTTCATCATAGATTCATCCAGTTGAACAAGCTGCTCAGTAATGCTGGCAATCTATCTGTATGTTCTGTATTAGATAGTGTTACAAATGAAACTAGTCCAGAAAAATTTCTAACCAGCTTTCGCAACACATTGCCACTGCTGAATTTGAGTTTCAGAAGTTTGCCAAAGCTTGGTTGAACATGAAACCTGATTTCTGAGTATTATATTTTGAGGAAGATAATCTGTCAGTCTGCCTTACAAATTATAACACTGTTTTATAATGGGTTTGATTGATTTTGATTTGCCCAAAGAACAAATAGATGAGAAGGCATGTCTCTGGATTATAGACATTTTAGTGTTTTTTCTTTATTTAATGACAATGCAGTTTGAAAACTATGTTCATGTCCCAAAATATGACAGCAGAGAAGCTGTGTTCATGTACCAAAATATTATTCCTTGGGGTTGGAAATATTTGGAGAGTAGTATTGTGGTTTTGATGACTCTTATCCCAATATTGTGAATTTATTCAACTGCAATTAAAGATGAAAAAAATGTTTTTAAATGTCCGTAGCCTTTCCCAAGAAGATTTTAAGGTGCATTGATGCCTATGCAAAGAATTTGTATCATTCAAACTCTTTAATTGTTATAGTTTTAAAAGCATTCACGTATAGGATTTTTAGGTTCATAGGATGATACTAGGTTCTTGGCACAGAGGCCCTTATAAGCCTATCGAAGAACTTTGCCCGTGTTCCCACAAAGTCAGCACCTGTTTCCCCTGTCCAGCAGGGAACAGGTTGGGATCTCAGGGTGTATTTTCTGTTTCCCATCCAGTCGTCCAAGTTCATCTTAAACAAACAAATGATGAGGAATATTTGACTTCCATTGTGGATGAAATTGTCATTTTAATTGTGAGATACTTAATGTATTAAATGCTACATTTAATTTATTTTTTCAGAACTGCATATTGCACTATTTTCTTTCAGATCAGCTGTAAATAGTTTTATGTTTTGATAGCATGCATGGCTTAAGGGGGTCATCTGTAGACCAATAACCTTTTAGGAAGTATTACTGTTTTAACAAGTATACATTTTGGTCCTAATGCATGATCTTTTTCATGTATGGGAGAAAAAGTTCAGACTAAATATAATGTGTCTGACTATTTACACTGTTGTCCAGAATCTGCAGCAACCTCTGGTAGAAGTAAACAGTTTGTTTTCTGTATGGACAATGTTTTTCTCATTGTACCTCCTTCAGAGATTGGTCAGTGAGAACTATATTCTTGGATCTTAAGGTAGAAGCTACGGCTCCAGTCATGCTTGAGGAGGGAAATTAATCACAAAGTACATGCACTTTTTAAGGGCTCTTTTTCTTAACTTTATGTAAAGAATTCTCATTTTGACTTCTTCCTTTCTCCTGTATACTTGCAACAGAGAACCACTTTGTAGACTTTATTCTGTCTATTGATTTGTTTCCAGTGGTTCTTTCAGGAGGAGGAACTTCATGTTGTCTGGAAAGATGGAGGAGCATATCCAGGAACTTGTTGGTAAATGCTTTAAGAGACTCATTTGAAAGGTAATTTATTTTGGGATATATATATATATATATATATATATAGCTGAATTCCAAGCACGTCTTCATTTTTCCTTTAACAAGTATAGTACCCTTGTAAAAAAGATGCTGAGGGGAAAAAAGTTGCCAAGAAAGCCTTATTTCCTTACAAAGCAGAATTATACTGTTCCGTGATGTTTCTGGTGCAAAAGTAGTTATTGAAAGTTTGTTGTGGACCTGTCTATATTGAACTTTCATTTGGCACTAGCATTCTTCTCAGTGGTTGATTTAACACAACTGCCAGTCTATTCTTCAGTTGTAGCTAGAGCTGTAGTTGCGGTCTGATTGAGGGGTGTTTTTCCTGTCTGTTTTGCTGACTGTGTGGTTTAAACTCAGTACTAGACTCAGTTGGGCAGCTTGGAGATGATTATTATATGTGCAGAACTCTCTCTTGTTCACTGCAAACAAGAAAATAGCAGACCAAGTACCATCTCAAGCATTCATATCCCCAGCTCAGCAGTCACCATTAACTGCAGAACAAACTGAATAATGTTCATTGATGAAGTAGTGCGTTGATGGGAATACCACACACTTGCAGCATGTAGCTCAAGAAAAAAAAATTAAGACATGGGAGCTGCCCGTGAATTGAAGGGAACACTCCATGCTGCAGGGGCACAAGCTGACATGGAGTAGTGATATTATGCTACAAGTTTTTATCAGTCTATGCCTCTACATCCCTGATAGCGTCATTCATTTTGTGGGCTTTTACCATTTCAGGGTTTTCTGAGTTGTATGCTTATTGTCTTTGGTGCCCTTAAAGGCCTACTTCTTCACTATCAGCTGTCACTCAGTGAGCTGTGCAGGTGATGATGTGATTGCCATCCTTTGGCCCTGGATATCCATCTCTGAGGCACTTTTGGGAGCTCTTTCAGATACCACCCCATAGGACCGCTTTCTAGACCAAATTGTTAGTAAAATATTTCTGAATGTCCTGGGTTACATCTCACTCAGTACTCTGATGGTTCAGAATGCCAGGACTTTCAAGTAAACTTTTCAACTTTATGTGAGAGGTCTTTGAGATCACGTACAGGATGATTTAATACAAGAATAATTTGGGCAAAGAATTTCTGCTAATTCCTTCACTGATTAGGGAACTTCACGTGTGGATTCTTGCAAAACCAAACCACAGATAACGCAGGGCAGATAGGGTCTTCCTAAGTTCCTTTCCCAGGTTCTTGAATATGAGTTAGTGAGCATATTTGGAGTTTTAGACAGTACAGATATCTTGATAACTTTCTTAGTCAGAAATGTACATCAGCTTATAAGTGGTATCTGCTTTTATTCAAGCAGTCAGTGTTTGAAAAATATCTCCATCACTTTCTTCTTATGGTGGTCACCTACAGTGTAACATTGATGTTGCACATAGGCAGGAAAGACAAGATCATACCAACTTTATGGGTTAGTTATGCAGCTCTCTGATTTGATATTAACTTCTAGTTGTATGTTAGTAGCCCTTCTACTGGAGTTGATGCTGTGATAGTTTTTAGCTAAGCAGTCCAGTTAGATAACAGGTTAAAACTTCATTTACATGTATTTCACAGCATTATAGAAATTAGGTACTCTGGACATGGATTTCTCTACATGATAGCCAAGTACCCAGTTTCCAAGTTGAACCAAGGTCCAAACCACTATACAGAGACTGTGGTTAGGAAAGCTGAAGCTTGATCCCGGGAGTCTGTCTTCCCAAAATAAGAATAACAAATGTGATTTGCATTTGTGTCACTTCACTTGGTGACAACAACTATTGATCTGCTTCATAAAGCTGTACACTAAAAGGAAAGTGCTGAATCCTTTCCTGATGCTGTTACAGCTATTCTCCTTTGAGCTAAAATGTTGATCCCTACCAAGGATCTGGTTTTCTTCCCAGCTGAAGTCTTACAAGGGGCTAGAAAGTCTACTCATAAGAAATCTTATTTGACTTAATGGAAAATATTTAGTCAGTGGTGTGCTGAAAGGGTTTTTATGTATGTATTTAAAAGCAGACCAGCTTATAGCCATCCATAAGAAGAAGATGTGGTCATTAACTCACTTTTATACCTTCATAGGTGTTTACTAGACTAATGACTACAAAGGCCTTTTTAAGCCTAGCTATGCATCCCAAATCTTTGACAAGTTCTGGACGCTTGATAAGTGTAAGCAGGGGCTTGAGAGATGAAACATTTACAAGCAGGTGCCTGCTTAATGAACTATTTACAGGCTGCCTGTGTACATTAGAGACATAGGTGCCAAACCAGAGATGAATTTCCTGTCCTCCATCCAGTTGTCCACCTTACACTTGAATTGGGTTAGGAAGAAGCTCTGCTTCACATGGATGGGAGTGCCTGTTCCAGAGACAGGGTAGTATTTGGGATACATGGCTGTCTTTCCAGCAGGTCCTATTTATATCACAGGCAAGGTTTAAGTATTTAGAATGGGTAATTCTGGTGCTGTTTATTTTGCGGATATGCAGGAGGTTCATCAAAGTTGGTTGTGACGATGCTCTGTATGCCAGGCATAGATCTCCCCTCAACAGCCTGTAGGAGACATTGCAGGGATAGGGCCTTGAAGTGGTCTGCATAGGACATGTTACTTATGCCTTATATTCTTTCAGTGAGGAAACCTCTGTGGATGTTCCAGTTGTTTGATATGCCTGGTTAAGTACATACCAAGGGAGCACTGTAGTCAATGATAGGTTTGATGAATGCCAAATACAGTGGAACAATGACTTCCTTAGACCTAGATGCTGTACCTTTATTTATAAGTTGCGCAATGTAGTATGACTACCTCACTACTGTAGACGTGATGATGTGATAACTGTCTGCCTTTCTCTAAGTCCCTGACTAATGGGTCAACTCTAAGGGTGTGTTGTTAATATGATATTTACCAGGGGTGGATGACTTCCTGAAGGATACTATTATGCATTTCTTGGCATTTAGTTTTAGTCCATGGCTCTGACACCAGTTGTTTCTGTGTTAGCCCTTCCTGGAGAACATTTGTGTCAGTGTGGGATTCAATGACAGCTCCTAATTTTCAATCATTTTTAAATTTAGTCAGCCACAGGCCATTGACATTGGCCTTGACTTCAGATAAGTAAATCCGAAAAAGGAGTGATCCCAGGACCAATACCTGAGGGACTTCACTTCTGACTGGCCTCTTTGTAGAGGTCGACTCCCCGATTCTAATTTCCTGGGTCCTGTCTGTGAGCCAGTTGGCTAACCACCGGGTGACATAAGGGTTTTTACCTAACCTCTCGAGTTTGTGTATAATGCTCAAGTGGGGTATTGTGTCATATGACTTGGCCAGGTCAAGGTAGGCATTGTGAACCATTTTCCCCTCATCCATTGCTTTGTTGACCTTCTCAAAGAAGTCCCTCAGGTTGAGTAGGCATTGATGAAACCAAATTGGGTTGGGTTGTGTCCAGTGTCTGGAGGTTTACTATATCATTATTGATCAGTTCCACAATAGTTCTTTCCATGGCTTTGCATATGACACTAGTGAGACTTTATGGGTCTGTAGTTTCCAAGGTCTGTAGATGGCCCACTTTGCGCAGAGGGATGACTGTTGCTGCTCTCCATTCATGAGGCACAAAGCCTGTTTGGAGGCTATAGTTAAATAGCAATTCCAGAAGGCCTGATAGGTCATGTTTCATGCTATTTAGAAGTCATCTTGGAATATTGTCTGGTCCCATTAATGCAGTGTTTTTGGCCTTAGAAAGAGCATTAAGGCTCTTTTATGTACTGATAGCAAGGGTAGTTATATTTGATGGTATTTCTTGAAGGAAGTTTGAAGGGAAGAGGGGGGTAAAGTTGGACCTGAATTTGTCAGCTAGTAGATTTGCTGTATCTTCTGGCCCAGTATAGGTGGCTCCATTTACAATGAGCTCTGCACACAGTTGTGTATCACCTTTGAGGTTGGGACATAGCTAAAGAATGCCTTTTGGATGTCCTTGGCCTTGGAGGCCAAATTTACCACAAATTTGACATTGGTAGACTTTATTTGACCTCTGAGTTGTTTGGTTTGATGAGAGTGATTTTATCCTGCTGGGTGCTGGACCTCCTAATTTTTGCCATAATGTTCTTCCTTCTGTTATGCAGCCTTTTGATTTTGTGATTCCACCAGGATGGCTTGTTTTTTTGAGTTAGTTCTGTTCTTCCTGGTGAATACAGTTGCCTCTATGCAGCCATTAACATGCTTTTATAGGGTTTCCGTGAACAGTTCTGCATAGGCAACCGTGTTCTTAGGGTTTATAGGGGCTTGACATTTTGCCAGGTTATCACTTAATAGTAGGAAGTTAGCCTTAGAGTAGTTCCTGAATATTCCAGGTTAGCTGGGAATCCAGGTTTTATGTTTATTTCAAAGGAGACCATTTTGGGGTCTGACCTTACCAGGGAAGACATTACCCCAGGGGTTGTGCAGCACTTTCCCATATTAGTGAGGACAAGATCCAGTGTGGTTGCACCTCTGGTTGGTGTATTGGCAGTCTAGTCCAGAGAGTTTGTGATTACAAAATCCAGGAATCTCTGTGCTTACATGTTTGGTGTTGTATAGAATTCCCAGTTAATAGTTGGGTAATTAAAGGCACCCAAAAATATGGTATTGGGTTGGATGGTGAGTGTTTCTAGCAAGTTTAAATACATGGTATGGGTTTCCTGGTTCATAGAGGGGGGGCTACAGCTTGCAAGGAAGTGGTATTGTATTTTGCCTGTGGTGATTTGAACATGAAGAAGCTCAAGTGCATTGTCCTGTTTGACCAGCCTTGAGGTATATTTATTTTTATTGTAAATCGAGACGCCGCCACCTTTAGTCCCTGCCTCTATAGTAGCTGGTATAAATGTGTGGAAGGCATTGTATCCTTGCACTGTCGGTATGTTGTCTGCAACTTTAATCCATGTCTCAGTGACCACACAGATGTCAGCATTTTGTAGAGTGAAGAAAGCTTCTAGGGAGTGGAGTTTTTTGTTTAGACTCCCCGCATTGAGCAGTAATGCCTTTAGATTTGCTATGTCAGAAATACTTTCATTTTGACATTGCCTAAAAATGCATTATGGGGGAAGACAGTGTTTTAGCTAATCAAAAGCCTAGAGGGCAGAGGTGTAGACTATCCCTGGCAAAGCAGCGTGATCTGTTCACCATCTCCTTCTATACAGACAAATATTGCACACCAGAAACTAAACCATTTATTAAAGTCCGTTATCTTTTGCTCATACTGTGACATCATCCTTGGAGAATGTAACATGCTGCTCAATGCTAGGCTCATACCAGCCTGGGACAGATATTCCAAGAGCTCCATGATGTCTCTCTTCCTATAGTCTAGGGAGGTGCATCTCAGGTCATTTACACCCACATGGACTATGACTGAGTCATGCTGGTTCTTGTGGTCTGATGACCTGATTGCATGTATAATGTGGCTGATCCTAGTCCCTGATGAGCAACTGACTGTGACACTTTCTTTTCTTAGTCTGGTGAAAGGGATGTCAGTGTCTCTCAATGGAGTCTCCAATGATCAGAATGTTGGATTGTGTGGGGCTTGGGCTTAGAGGTAGAGGCTTCATGAGATCTGGCTGTTTGTGTTGATGTGGGTGTTGCTTTGAAATAGTGTTTTCGAGGCTGCTGTGGCTATTTGGTTATGTGTACTTCATATAGGAGGTCTTTAGGGTTTAGGAAGGTTACATTTAAGTGTCTCAGCATATGTGGGTCTGTATGTCTGCATTGAATTGTGTGTGATGGATGCAGTGTGTGTGCTACTGACAACCATATTGACATTTGAGTACTTTTATGTGAGAGCTTTGCCTCCTTTGACATTGTGTAACTACATCTCTCACATACCATATCAGTTTGTTTGAGAATTAACTGGTTGTCTGTAAACATGAGGCAATTTCTACATTGCCTCAGGGTGCCCATATTCACCAAGCTGGTAATGGAGATAGTGGGAAAGGGTATATAACAGACCCTTTTTTATTGATTAGACAGTTGGCGTAAGAATATAAAGTAATGCCAGGAGTATTCGGTTTGCAACTCTGGGAGGCAGTGTTTGTCACTGTAAGCTAGTTGTCCTGTGTGCAATTAGGGATTTTTTTTTTAACATGAAGAAACTTTATTAAATTATGATTTATGACATTGGCAATCATACATTTATGTAAATGAAAACAAACCATAATGACACAGTCCTAGCTGCAAGTATTTTACATCACAGACCATATTGACACTTACATTGTTGTAGATCACTTATAATTTACCCAGTGATTGTCAGGCAGACATTATGTAGCGCATTCAAATCCTGCCTTCTTTTAAACTTCATCCCTCCCCTGTATGTATTGATGTCCTTCCATTTCACAGCTGCAGTATTATTAACATGAGGGATCTCCTGCCAAGGGCAGCCCAACATCTGGCTTGTATACAAAAGCCTTTAGGTTGTTTAAGATACATTGTGCATCAATCATATGCTCCACTACGCTAGGCATATGGCATAAATGTGACATTCAAACGTATCATCCTCAAAACTTCTCTGCTGCCAGTCCAAATGCCATCTTTCATTGTTGGTATGATTGCGTGACTCATTTGCTTGTTTACCTAGCCGTTTCAGATAAGTGCCTCATTAGGGTTTTTTGCTTATCCTTTTCTTTTGCATTTGTGTTGCTGGGTTTCATGTCATCCAGAAAGAGTAAATGCCAGTGTGATTGAGAGATTTCCCATAAAGTCCATCACGAGCAGTCTTGTTTTGTTTAGGTGCTTCTCATGACCATATGGGCTGTACTGTTTGTCAGATTTCTGTTTCAAAGACCTTACGTAGTTGTCTTTCATCCCTAGCCATCTATGTTTAAAACCAGCATCTAAAGCTTTTAATGAAAGATGCTGTGGAGGGTACTTCCCGGCCCGAGTGTCAGCAGTTTTTGAAGAAGGAGGCCAAAAATGTCAGGTCAGATTCTTTGGCTGTGCTGACTTCACCGGACATCTCTCTTGAGGCTGGTGAAAGCCCAGGGAATCATCTGGTTCCTGTGGTGGATTCTTCTGCCACAACCAGTTCAGAGACCGGCATTGATCTGGCTTCTTGCATGTCCTTGGAGGCTTTGCAGGTCTCTGCTTCAGACTTCAGGAGGAACCACGAATGTTTATCACCAAAGGGAATGGAGGGTTCCTCAGATACTGGTGGAGAAAGTCTTGACTACAATAATTGAATGTAGGCCAACGTCGGAGCCTTCTGCATTTCATAAGGTGGACACCCTTTTAAAAACAGAAGCAAAAGATAAAACATCTCTCCTACTCCTAAGGATCCTCAAAGTGAATGGCAGAATTTTACACAGGGCTTGTTCAGTGCTCTTATGGCCTTGAAGCCTCCTCAGGAGGTCTCTGTCCTGGCTCCCCCTTGGTCACCTTCCCCCTTCAAGAGAACTAGGGAACAAGATTCCTCTGAGGAAGATGAGGATTGTGATGAGGACTCCCTGGCCTGTTCTACTCTGATACCTTCCCCTTTGGATTATGGCTCAAAGGACGATGAGTCTGGTAGTCCTGAATCTCCTTTTGAGATTTCCTTTATGGATACTATTTCCAGGATGATGGAATTCTTTAAATGGGATTGTGCCCAACTGTCTGAAGTTCAGAGAAGGTATTATGAGCTCCTTCCAGTGGAGTCTTCTAGACCCTCTGCTGTGCTGTTCCTCCTGTTTTGGCTGCTTTATTTGATGCCTGTTCTTCTGCATATCAGGCCCCTGACTTACAGCCCCTTTCTCCTAAAAACCTGATTGGATTTATAAAGTGCCTGATGACTGCAAATTGCTTTATAAATGTCTGTCTGCTGACCTTTTGGTGGTCTCTGTCTCATCCAACAAGTCTTCTAAATTACTACCTTCTACCAAGATTCTTCCTTCTGATGAGGACAGCAGGACTGTGGAAAGGCTGGGTAACAAGGTTTCTATTTCAGCTACACTAGCTTTTTGGGCTGGTATCAGACTTATATGACCCGATATATTTTGGCTGTTCTTTATCAGGCTTACCAGGTTATTTCTGATATTCCTGAGTCTGAGGGAAAGACTTCTGCCTTGTCTCTGTTAGGGACTTCTTTGAAGGTAGCTCAACATTCCATTAAATGTAGTTATGATGTAGGAAGTGCTCCTTCTAGGGCTGCTGCTTTTGTCTTTGTATTGAGGAGGTACTCCTGGCTATGGCTTCAACCTCTGCTTGATGATATTAAGGCTAAGTTAATGGATGTCTCTCTGCACAACAATTTTTTGTTTGAAGGTGGTGCTGCTGATGATTTTTTCAAGTCCTTGCAGGAAAAAGGCATGGTTTTTGGGTCCCTATTATTTACATGAACGTTCAGAATTTCGAACACTGCATTATCGACAGCCTAATGTCGAAAAGGCCATATCCTGAAGACACGGAAACAGCGATTTTTTTCCTAGGGAAAAAAATTACTAGGCCGTTTTTGGGACTTTGATGTTTCCTCCACTGTGGTGCGATCTCGGAGTGGGTATATTTAAGTAGGGGGGTGTGGTGGGCCTTTATTTTGTCTTTTTTTTTTTTTTTTTTTGTTAGCAGACTAGTTCTGTGTGTTCGAAATTTGGCCTTTTCGACATTAAGCTGTCGATTAAAGGCACGTTCGAAATTCTGAACGTTTGGTTATATAATAGGGAAGCTGATGTTACATGGCCTGAAACATATTTTTGTTTCCCCTGTGCCAAAGTTCCAGAGAAACTATCCCAGTAAACTGGCTTTTAAAGGCAAGTAGCATGATAGGAGGGTTCGTTCCCCTAGCTAAGTCCACACAGACCCCTCATGCTCAGAAGCCTTCCTTTCCTGATAAACCAGGTACTATCTGACTGCCGGGTTCTTCCCAGCCACATTCCACTTTCACTCCGTCTTTCCCTGTCTGGTTATGCATAACCCAGGATTCCTGGGTTCTTTCCATCATTCGGCAAGGATATTTCATAGATTGGGAATCCCCCCCCCCCTTCATGGGCATTCCTCAGCCACCTTAAGACCAGTTGAACTTTTTTCCAGAGGTGCTTCAGGGTCTTTTGACTCAGGGAACTATTCAAGAGGTACCAGATGCTGAAAGGGGAAAGCGATTTTATTCCAGTATGTGTTTGGTCCACCAGAAAGAGGGCACTTGGAGTCCCAATTTGTATCTTTCTCACCTGAATACTTTTCTGGATGTTCTTTTTTTTTAATGTTATCCCTTCAGACTTTGTTCCCTATGCTGCTTCCTCAGGCTTTTATGGTTTCTCTGGATCTCGAGGATGCTTACCCCCTGTATCCCTATTCATCCCATTTTCAGGAAGTATTTACATTTCTGTGTTGCTTCCTGGCATTTTCATTTTTCTGGTTTGCCCTTTGGCCTGTCTACTGCCCCCAAAGGTATTCACCAATCGCCTAGCTCCTGTCATTGCTTTTTGCAGACTTAAGGGCATTCAGGTCTTTCCTTATGTGGACGACCTATTTATTCAAGCCCCTCTCCAGAGATTCTTTTACAGCAACTTCAGTTAGCCATCACTCTGTTGCAAAGCCTGGCGTTCATTGTAAATTTTCAAAAGTCCTTCCTCTCCCAGTCAGAGGATTGTATTTTTTTGGGAATGCATGATCCAGACTCTTCCTATGTTAGCATCCCTGCCCTCCTCCCATAGCTTTGACTCTGATCTCCTTTTTTCAGTCCCTTCTTCCTCTGGCTTTGATTTCAGCCAGGGAATTTCTGTGGGCTCTGGGATTCATGGAATTCACCATCCCTATGCTTCCCTTCACCAAATTGCGTATGAGAAAGCTTCAGTGGTATCTACAGTCAGTTTGGCTTCAGCATTCTCATCCTTTAGAGTTTCCAATTCGTATTCTTCTATGATTCATGACTTTGAATCCGGGGCTTTACTTTCAACCTCCGCTTCCATCTCAGAAGCTGTTCACAGATGACTTAGATGGGGATTGGGGGGGTCTTCCTTTGGAAACGTAAACGTGCAAAGCCTCTGTCCTCCTCAGCAACAGAAAGAGCACATCAATATCAAGGTGATGAGAGCTCTTCTGTTGGTCCTCACTGCTTTCTCCAGTGCCCCTAAAGATCTTTACAGGCAAGTCTATAGTGATGTGGTACGTCAACAAACAAGGGTGGGGGGCAAGGTCCTACCTTCTTTGCAGATTGGCACTTCAGGTTTGGGCGCTAGCATTTCAGTGCCAAGTGACACTTCAGGCAGTTTACATTCCTTCAAGTCACAATTTTGTGGCAGCATCCCTGAGCAGGTCCAGAACGCAATCTCACGAGTGGATCCCTCACAAGGCTGTGTTTTTGGACATTATTTACTAGTGGGGTATTCCTCAAGTAGATATATTTGCCTCCCCTCTAAACAGGCAACTTCCATAATTTTGTGCCAGGACTCCATGTCCTCCGGCCTGGGTAGACACCCTAGCTTTTTCATAGAAGGGGATTTTTTTTATGCCTCCCTTCCCCTTCCTCTCATTCCAAAAATCCTGTGCAAGGTAAAACAGAGTGCTACCAAAATCTTGCTGGTGACTTCCTTTTGGCCCAGATAACATTGGTTCCATCTTCTTCTGCATTTAGCCAAGGGCAGTCACCACAAGTCACCTCACAGGGTGGATCTTCTCACATATGATAATGCATCCCATCCTTCCCCACCTGTCTAGTCTTTGACACCGCAGGTGATAGGATTTCGATTCCCTATAGGCACCTTTTTTCGAGGAAATGCTTTGGGTTCCACAGGAAGCCAGGAAACCCACTACTAGGAAATCCTACTTATCCATATGGAAGAGGTTTTCTGTTTGCTGTCTTTCTTATAGCCTAGATCCACATACTGTGGGTGTTCCTTTGGTTCTGTCTTATTTGTGTGAATTGCTCAGTGGTGAGTTTGCATATTCTTCTGTTAAAGCCAACCTGTCATCTGTTTCTGCTTGTCTGCCTTTAGCTCCTCCTTTGGCCTCTAGGCTCGAGGCCAGTTTCTTAAAGGTGTCCTTCATATTTAGCTCTCAGGAAGCCTGTCCCTCCTTCCTGGAATCTTAATTTTGTTTTTTTGAGAAATTGACACAGGATCCTTAAAGCAGTGTTCTTGGAAGACTGTTCTTTTGTTAGCCCTTACTTCTGCCAGACAGGTGTCTGAGCTTCAAGCCCTTATGACTGTTCCTCCTATTTTTAGTTTTTCATAAGGACAGTGTCCCTCCATACTAATCCTCCTTTAATGCCTAGGGTGGTGAATGAGTGGTCTCTTAACCAGTCTATTCATTTGCCCACTTTTTTCCCTTCTCTGCAATCCGCTAGTGAGAAGGTGTTGAACAATTTGGATGTGCAGAAACAACTCAGATTATATTTGGACAAAACTAAAGCTTTTTGAAAATCTGATCAGCTTTTTGTTTCTTTTCATTTTAGATTATTAGATTTGGTGGTTTTCAAGCAGACTATTTCCTCTTGGATTTCTAAAGTCATTTACTTTTGTTATTCTTATCATGATAAAAGCCTTCCTTCTACAGTCAAGGCTCATTCTACTAGGGCTGTGGCTTCTTCTGGTGGTTTTTCCAAAGGTTATGATACTAATTCTACCCTTGAGGCAGCCACTCTGTCTTCTGTGCATACCTTTACCAAGCACTAACAAGTTGGTTGTCATATCCAGGACTAGAACTTGTTTTACTAGGACCATCCTTCATGGGTTCCAAGAAGGCTCTGCTGGCCCTTCCTCTCCCTGTCTTCTTCCTGAGCTTTTGCACTCTCCCTCATGTTAAGAATACTGCAACAATGAAGAGAAGGACATCTACAGTTATGGTGAGATTATACACAACTGTACTTTCCCCCAGTTCCCATTTTTTTCCAATGTAATTTGCTCCTGACTTTTCTAAAGATCTCAATTCCAGTTGTTTTATCTCTGTTACTATATTCACTACTTATAGTACTGTTGGTTTAGACTTTGGTTTCCATTTTCTTGTAATTGCTTTTTTGGCAGCCACCATAATTAGACTCGTCAAGACCTTACAATGTCTGGACAATTCCGATTCTGTATCATAGCTCAAAAGAATTTCCCTAGTTACACTACTTTGCTCACCCAGTATCTCTGATAGAGGAGTCTGCAGGGAATCTTTTTCAAGTCTGCCAACTCATTACACTCCCAGAAAATGTTTCCAGTTGCTTTTTCTTCCCCATCAGACCTCCAACATTTGCTGTCCACCTGAGGAAAAATTCTGTAGAGTCTACTTGGGGTGTAAAAGTATCTGTGAAAACTTTTCCAAGCAAAAATCCTAAATCTTCTAGATTTTGTTGCATATTTAGGAGACTATGCGAGTTTTCTCCAATAAATTCCACCCCCTCTTGTCTGTTTGCCTGTATCTCTAGTTGCAGTCATCCCTACCGGCAGCATCTCCTTTTTACATTCCTGTGTTGAATTAGTTTTTAAAATACTTTCTGCTACTTTTTGAATGTAATATTGTGTATGATTATTGTTGTTGCTCTTAAAGGTCTGCATCCAAAATTCCAGTTTTTCCTTGTTTTTCATGTGCAACTAGGTATTGGTGAAATTTCAATTGTGCTTTTACAGAAAAAAGTCACTCAAAGTGTCTAGCAGGGCACTGCCAAACACTTGAGGGGAAACTAATAAGTAGACCTTGATGACTTTTGGAAAAAGTATTTAGGCAGATATTCTGAAGTCAGAAGTAAAGCAGTACATCTGATGATGTCAATCTTCATTCGTTCACGACAGTCTGGTTTCGCTTACGTTCTCGGAATAGACTCGGACGCTGAAACAAGCTTTCACCAGCCAGAAACATGCGAGGTAAGGTTACCCATAGTCCCTCTCTCTTCTCTTCCCTTTAGATCTCATTTGCTGGGTAGAGTTTCAAGACGCATCAGGCCGTGCTCTCAAGCTAAGTGCTTTATTTCTAAATATTTATTGGTATTTTTCTCTCTTACAGCTCCCATCTTTAATATTTCTTAGTCACCTCTTTTACTATATAAAAGTGTGAGTGCTGTTTTACCCTAATGTTTACTCCCTCTCTTTTTCTGCTTACCATAGTTGATATAGGCCCCTCCCTTCCCTCTTACCTCAAGTAATTCTTAAATACCATAGTCGGTATTCTTTCCTTTCTTCTACTTCTTAACCCCTCTGAGTATTTCACCTACTACCATAGTTGGTACACCAAAAAAAAAAAAAAACGTTCCTTACTTAGCTCTGTTATTTAACTGTTGTTGTTTTGTGTGTGTGTGTGTGTGTGTGGCCATGTAAATGACGGTTAATTATTATAGTGACTTACCTTAGAAATGGCTGACAAAAAAGGTACAACTGGATTTAAACAGTGTGACAAATGTGGCAGGAAGATGCCCAACTCCGAGGGACATCTTTCCTGCGTTTATTGCTTGGGGAGTTCCCCACTTGGAAATTCAGCCTCCATGCGACCTCTGTAAGAGTTTTAGTGCCTGGACCCTTTCAGAGCGTCAAAATAAGTTGATCCTAAAGTGGTTGTTAAAAGCCCCCTTTTCAGAGGCTTTGTCTTAGGCGGAGGTGTCAAAACCTCCCAGAAAGGAAGCAAAAAAGAGGAGCCATTCAGTTTCAGCCTCTCCTCATTCTCAGGAGCCAAAATCATCCAAGGCCAGGTTTCCATGGAACTGAGGTCAAAATGACTGAACTCGGCATTGACTGTCTCGGCACCAGAGTCTACAGTGCCATCTGTCTTTATGGAACTGACTAAAGTTACTACAGTACCGACCCCTTCCAAGGTACCTCAGACCCTCTTGGCACCAGTAATAGTTTCTCCCATAAAATTTGTCACTTCTCCCCAACACAACCTGTTCTGGTCATTTGACCATGGTGCCAAAGGTCGAAACCCTAGCCAGAACTTGATATTCCCTGTCAATTGACCCCTTTGTTAGTCAGCAGCTTAGTCCATTTATTGATCATCCTGAATCTCCCTCGGGAATATCCATCCATTCCACTAGTAGCTTTTCAGAGCTTGATATTGTTAGACTGGTAGACCAGCTCTTGGTTGCCAGAGGTATTCCAACCCCTTCTAGGACCTCCCTCTCACCTGGAGCAGAGTTTTTTTCTCCACAGACTCCAACTTATCTTCCTCCTTTGACCTCCCCACAGGATTTGGAGCCCTCTACACCAGCACCTCTCCCAGTGACAACTTCTTTCATATTGATGGTGGATCTCACCTTGGTGCTGGAATCAACTCTCTGGACCTTGACTCAGTTGAAGCCAACCCACCCACGAAACCATGACTTGGCTGTTGGCTCCGGAAAACCTAGTACAGCACCGATTGTTTTTCCATAGTGCCATCTACGGTTCCAGTTGCTTTGACCGTTCTGAGCCCTCTCCAGCTCCTCCTCTGGGCTCATCGGAGCGGGGTGTGACCCCAGTTCCGAGGGTGTCTTTCTTGGTTCTAGGCTCCCATCCCTCTTCAGGCGGGCGTGCCTTTCAGATTATGGAGAGAGCACTCGCCTCAGCAGGCTCACAGTTGGCAATCTCGACGTTGGATTCTCATATCTGTGTGTCCTCTGGTTCCCAATTGTCACAGTCTACTACTTTGGAGCAGCGGGCACAGGAGCAGCAAGACACTCTACTGCAGGGTACCCTCTCTTCGGAGTCCTCTTCAGACCTCCCCACTGATGAGACACTCCGTAAGAGATCGTGCAAGAGGAAGCACATTTTTTCTCTGGAAGAATCTCTAACCGAGGATACAGACTTCATTGAAGAGGAAGGATCCCCACAGTCAACCCCTGAAGATGTCTCCTTTGGAGACATCCTGGAAATCTTAAAGCAGAGGGGTGACTGGAAGCCCACCAACCTTTCCGCCGAGGAATCTGTCTTCTTGGAGGCTTTCTGTGCCCAACTTTCTACTTCCTGGGTGACCCCACCTGCCAATGCAGGCATGCTTGGAAGGCCCCTGACACAGTAGAGCCAATCCCCCAGAGACCAGACAAAGTACTCGCCCCACCCCCGTGGATCACACCACTGGTCCAAAGGTTTAGCGGTAGATGCTATGGTGGTGGCGGTGGCAGCCACAAAGAAGGAACTCAGAGGAGAGTCCTATTGTCCATCCTCCAAACTAAGAGTCTCAGATGGACAGATTAGGGAGGCGGGTTTAAGCTTCAATGACCTTTTCCATTCGGTTGTTGAATTAGCTGCCATATTTTACCTGTTTTCAAAGGGACCTGGTCACTGAACTCTCAGGAACCCTAGCAGGAGCAGTGTCTGACATGGTATGTGACAAGGTTGGCTCCCAGCTTGCGACCCTAGACTCTGTCTCTAACTCCTCCATGCGGTTGATTGCATATGTAACCAAAGGGGCGGCCAGAGCAGCGGGTGCAGGTGTTGTCATGAGAAGTCATGCCTGGATACGCATGTGTGATTTTGTAGACCCTTTCAAGTCTTCCTTCGTCAGTGCTTCCGTTGACACTTCCTCATTGTTTGACCCAAAAGTTAAAGACACATTAGTCAGGTGTGAAAAGGATGGAAAGACCCTTTCTGCTGTGAGCGTACGTTTTTCTACTCCTCAATGATCCTATTCCAGGAATCACAGGAGTGGGAAGATGTGGTTCAGGAAGTCCCAAGGGGCTTTTTGGGACACACATGGCAAGTGCTCGGGGAGCTCATCAGGAAGACACCCTTCCCATGGCAGAGGGGGACCACATAACCAGGGTTCCAGAGATTCTTTCTCTGGGCAGCCCTATCAGCGCTCCTGAGGAGCAGCCCGATTGCTTACCTCTGGAGGCAGTTGGAGGAAGGTTTTCTCTCTGCACCACTTGGCCTGGCATTCAATAACATCAGATTCTTGGGTGCTGACAATAATTACCAAAGGTTACCATATCCCTTCAATCTTTATCCAAGGCTGCACCAGGTCAGAGGGACAAAGCAGCTTAAGAAATTCAAAAGCTGCTCATAAAAAGAGTGATCCAAACAGTCCCAACAGACCAGGTAGGATCAGATTTTACTTGAGATTCTTTCTACTGCCAAAAACGACAGGGAACTGGATGCCAATTCTAGACCTCAGTATCTTGAACAAGTTTGTCAAACAGACAAAATTCTGGATGGTCACAGTTTAGTGTGTCTTTTCTTTTTTGGAAAAAGATGATTGGATCTGCTCTGTAGATCTTCAGGATGCATATTACCACAAAAAAATGGACAAGCACTCCAGAAGATATCTCCACTTCTGGCTGTGAGCCAGTCTTTACCAGTTTCGCACACTGCCCTTTGGTCTCACCACAGCCCCCAGGGTGTTCACCAAATGCATGGCAGTGGTAGCAAACTCGTCTGAGACTGCGAGGTTCCAGGGGTTTCCATGTTTAGATAATTGGCTCCTTACAAGCCCACCAGGCATCTACTGCTTCACGCTTTGTACTACAATCTGGAACTGGCAGAGCTTTTAGGCATTTCTATAAACGAACAGACTCAAAACATAGAATTTATTGGATCAACATTCAACACAAGATCCTGTCTGGTTGCTCTACCTCTTCTCAGATTACAAAGGTTAAGGTCACAGCTCCAAGCGATACTCTCTCAAGAGTTAGTCCCAGCTCGCTTAGTCTTACAAGTACTAGGGTCAATGGCAACGAAAATCACCCTAGTTCCCCTGATGAGATTCCACATGATGCTGTTTCAGTGGCTTCTAGTGTCACGGTGGTCTCTAACTCACCCCATGTCATTTCAATATGCATAACAACTTGATGCAAGCGGGATCTGAATTGGTGGATGAAGCCGGAATAGGAGTTATGAACTCGCCCTTTTTCACCCCAAGACTGTAGTGACCATGGATGCATCCCTGATTGGGGTGGAGGGGTCATTTTCAGGGAAAGACAGTCCAAGGCATTTGGTCCCCCTTAGAGGCCAGTTTGCATAGCAATGTCCTAGAATTGAGGACAGTGCTTTTAGCTTTGCAATCATTCCAATCTGCCTTTCCGTCGGGGACAACTGCTATCCAATCAGACATGTCTGTCGTCTGGTACATCAACAAACAGAGAGGAACCAGATCCTATCTGTTATGTCAGGAAGCCATGAGGGTATGGCAATGGGCGATCGCCTCCAACCTCTTTCTTATAGCAATGCACGCTCCCAGGAGTTCTAACGTGATTGCAGACAAACTGAGCAGGTGTATTGTGCTGCCTCACGAGTGGTCTCTCAATCCAACAGTAGCAGCAGAGATATTTCATCATTAGAGTCAGCCTTGCTGAGATCTGTTTACATCTCCTACGACCCACAAATGCAGCAGCTACTTCATCCTAATCCCCCCAGGGGGAGTCCTCGAAAGATGCTTTTCTGCATCATTGGCCTCTGAGACTGCTTTATGCCTTTCCTCCCATTCCCCTAATACCCCAGTTCTTGAAAAAAGCACAGAGGTTGAGAAACAGAGTGATCCTCATTGCACCCTCTTGGCCCCTTCATGTCTGGTTCCCTTTTCTTTGGCCTCACCTAGTTCACCGTCCATGAATGATGGACCCAACTCCGGAGCTCCTGTCTCATCCGCAGGTGGTCCATCCCAACTTGCCAACTTTCAAGCTGACCACTTGGTACCTCCACTTCTGGTAATTGCCAGGCAGAATAATCTGTCTTCCCCAGTAGAAAAGATACTTCTGGCTTCCAGTAAACCATCCACCAGGAAATTTAATCTTAGTAAATGGAACAGATTTGTGATCTGGTCTCAAGGAAATGGCCTAGACCCCTTTTCAGCCTCAATTAATAAGGTGTTGGCATATTTCTCAACTTTACTCCAATCAGGAGCTTCAGCTTCTACTATTAAGAGTTCATTTGGCAGCTATTTCAAATTTCCATGATGGCTTTGATGATTTTTCCCTGATATCTCACTGCTTCTGCAAAACATTCCTAAATGGAGTTATGTTACTATTAAGGGGGTAAGAATTCAATATTTAAAGATGTACATAGTTTTGTTTATTATTAAGTTAGTAGGTTTTACAGAGGTATTGGGTGTGTGTGTATTTTTATTTGAAGGTTTTCAATAACAGAAAAAAAATTCTGAAAGATGTGACATAGGCTGAAATGGAGATGACAAGAAAAATGGTAGATTTGCAATACCAAGGGGCTGCTGGTAAGGGAGGAGGATTACACTGGCATGTATTTATATTCCACCGAAAATTGCTGTAATAGAGCTAAAAAAAATTCGGGGAAAAAGCTGTCTCACAACCAGGACATCAGTATTCCTCCTTTCTTATCCAACCCACAGAACAGGGGGAAAGAAAATCATTTATTAGCAACTGGAAAAAATTTCTAGTTGGCACCAAGAAAAGAACCAGCTAGTTCAGGGCTAGTATTTCTCTGGTTCTGCTTTATTGGTGAGTTACTATCACATGGCCTGTCAGAGTCCTCAGTCAAGGTTCATTTGTCAGCCATTTCAGCATGTCTGTCCATGGATAACCCCCTCTTTCAATTTAGTCTCATCTGAAAATGGTTTTGAAAGGTGTGATACAATGTTGTCTATTTTCATCTGTTTGAAACATATGGGTTGTCAGATCAAACCGAATCTAACCTCAGCACCAACTCTGAAGCTTCTTCAAATCCAGAGCTCTGACTCCTGCATTAACTATAATTTTCTGGACACCATAGCAGTTCAGATCTCATTTGCTGCCTGAAGTTATCGGATATGTGATACAGCTCTCCTCGGTACGTTGTATCCTTTTCAGGTCTTAGCTGATTTCCTTCTTCTGTTCCTCCTACCAAGAGAGTTTTTCTCTCTCCCTCTCATATTACTAGTGTTAATAATAGTTAGATATAGGTGTTTTATACCATTTCTGTTATTTCAACTGTTATTTTTTCAGCCTTTCAGCCATAGTCAAGTATAGGGTCTGTATATATATATATATATATATATATATATATATAAAAAAAAGAGATTGTGTTTCAGTTAGTATAATTAGTAGTGTGTGTGTGTATATACATTTATGTCTAGTTATCTTTTAGGGTTTATAGGTTTATTTTTTCTTTTCAGACTTTAAGATGTCTGAATCATCTGATTTTATAAAATGTTCAGAGTGAATACGTACGTTCCCACCCGGACGTGTGCACTTTGCTTTGGTGCTGCCCATCTGGATGTGAACTGCCAGCCTTGTGATCCCTTCAGACTAGAAGGGACAAGTTAGTTCTGAATGGGGCTGCTTCCACCACAGGCAGAGGCTACACCTTCAACCTCTTCTTCCTTTTCCAAGAAGCAAGACAAAACTAAGGCTTAAGATAAGGTTTAAGAGAGGCAAGAACAGGGACTCTGACAAGGAAAAGTAAAAAGGGAGAAGGAAGAGAGAATATGTCCTGTAAAAACGACTACACTCTCTGGAGCCAACATCTTTGCTCGGGCCTCACCCAAAATGTGCTCACAGATCGTCGCATATGGCTCCTCAGCTCCAATCTCCATCTCCAAGCTGTAGGTACTCTCCAGAACTGGTGAGTTCCAAACTGCACTCCCCTATTCTTCAAGAGGGGAGGTACTCCAGAACACCAACAATGGCCTCGTCTACTTGTTCATCTCGAATCCTCACAGAGCAAGATGTCAAAAGGGTGATGAAGAAGCTTTTGAGGACACAAATCCAGTTTGGGGTTAACCCAGTGCCATCCCCTGGGAAGATACAGAGTACTGACCCACAGCATGATTCCATTCGCTGAACCCGTACCAGTCCACCCTTCGGGTTCAGTGTTATTGGATAACTGGACCCGGTGCACCTTTGTTGGCACTTGAGTTGCTAGCGACTTTGACACTGGCTGCTTCCCTATCTCTTTCAACACCGATACCCTAGTACTGAGAGGAGACTCAGAGCTGAAGCATCGGTGCTGAGTTCTTGTGGGGGGGGGGGATGAGTTGATACCAAGATTCACAGAGCTGTCTCTTCCTCTCGGGGCTACGACCCTGGGTAACTTAGATCAGAGGTCGGCTTCTGGGCCAGGAGCCGTCAATGCCAAGGGTTCAGTTTCATCCTCTGATCAGAGGGGATCTTTGGTACCCACTGCAGCTTTGGCCTTTGAGGCCTTCAATAGGGTTTTAGCAGGTTCCAAGAACAAGATGTCATCAACCAGTGTGACTCCAAACAAGCCTCAGTGGGGGTCTGCTTCCTCCCCTCCTCGTCTTGTCAGTCAGGGGCAGTTGGTTCTAAAGGTTTCTGAGGAGGTTTGCCTTTTGTTCCCTATCTGATTCAGAGCATTCAGATGTTGCCCCAGAAGGACTGCTCAGAAAACTGATGTGCAAAATGAAGCACAGAAACTCTTCTCCAGAGTCATTCACTAAATACACTGACTTAGAGGAAGGGGAGGTTTCTCACTGAAGGTGTCACATTTGGCGATATACTCCAGTTGATGAAGCATAGAAGGGGTTGGTCATCCCAAGACCCTTTGTCTGATGAGTCAGTGCTTTTGGAAGCTTTTGTTTCCAATTCAACATTGTCCTGGGTTGGTGGTACTGCCCATAATCCTTTATCGAACTTATGGATTAGTGAGCATGGAAGGACCCTGATGTGGTGGAACCCATTCCCAAAAAAGCGGATCACATCTTAGGTGCTCCTAAGAAAAGGAAACAGGAGCAAGGGTCCAGCAGTAGATGCTATGGTGATAGCAGCAGCCCCTAAGAAAGAACTGTTGGAAAAGCGTTCATCTGTTCACCCCCACTGAGTATCCAGGGTGATGGACAGATTTGGGAAGTGGGCAAATTGCTGAATTATTTGCCTCACCTGAGATTCCAGAGAGACTTGACCAAGGTGATTGTAAAGTCCCTCTTGGATATCCAGAAAATGGTGGACTCACAGCTTTCTAACCTGCAATCCACCTCAAATGTGGCCATTCCATTGCCCTCCAATGCAGCTGATGGCATGGCCAAAATGGCAAGCACCGACATTACCTGTGCAGCCGTGCCTGGATGCATTTTTGTCCCTTTGCAGAAAGCTTCAATTCATCTTTTGCTACTGCCTCCTATGATGGCTCAACTGTTTTTGTGCCTGAGATTAAAGACACACTCACCAGGAGTCAACAGGATGGTAAGACTATCTGTACAGTGACAGTCTGCTTTAAAACCCTGCAAAGATCTTTCTCTAAGAATCCAAGATCGTGGAAGAAAATTTGGTTCTGCAAATCAGAGTTCTTACCATGACTCCCTAGGTGATAGACTTTTCTGTGGCAAAGAGGAGGGTAACTCCAATGGATGATGACCTAGAGGCAGAAAAGGACTGCTTAACCAGAGCTTTTGTGGTCCTTTTACAGAGAAAGCCTATCAGCTCTCTTGAACAATTGCCCAACTGCTCTGCTCTGGAAGCAGTCAGGGAAGTGCCTATCTTTGCATCCTCAAACCTGGCATAACATAACTTCTGGTTCTTGGGAGCTAAAGATAATTTCCAGAGGTTACTTGATTCCCTTTTCCATTTCACCTCAGAAAAAAAAATGTTTCACCCTTCAGTGGGACTCAGCAGCCACAGAAATTTCAAAGCTGCAAGAAAGAGTCATCCAACCAATCCCCCAAGACCATTTAGAATCCAGTCCCTATCTGAGGTTCTGTTTAGTACCAAAGAAGATAGGGGACCTTATACCATTCTGGATCAGAGTCACCTAAAATGGTCTGTGAAATGGACAAAATTCTGGATGATCACAATTCATTCCATTTTACCTCTAGATCTCCAGAACAAGATAGCAAAGCAGTGTAGGAAATTTCTCCACCTGTGGTTAGAAGCCAGTCACTACCAATTCCAAGCACTGCCTTTCAGTCTGACTGTAACCCCTGGGGTGTTCACCAAGATCATGACAGTAGTAGCAGTGCACCTGTGTCTGCTGGGGATCCAAGTCTTCCCATGTCTTGATGATTGGCTCCTAACTGCTATCTCTGAGCATCTACTGCTGTACCACCTGGACAAGGTGCTCCAGTTGTTACTGGACCTAGGGTTAATTTTGAATCTACCAAAGTGTTGCCTGACCTCAACTCAGGATATAGAGTTTATAGTATGCCACCTAGATACCAACTTTCAGATAGTCAGCCTCCCCCATTGCAGAGTTTTGTCATGTCACCTCACAGCCACGCAGATCCTGCATCATCCATCACCACCATAGAGGTTAATTCTGCACCTTTTAGGCCTAATGGTGTCTACAATTCTGATGGTTTCTGTAGCCAGATACTATATGAGAGTACTGCAATGGACTTTAGCAGTGGAATGTGTCAGTCCATTTGTCCAGTGCATGCAGAGATTTGAAATACTCAAGTTTGCAGACAACACATTTCCTGGTGGGTAATGTCTCCAGCAGTAAGTGAGGGCCATCCTTTCCACCTAGATTCACCTGTAGCGATAGTAACCACAGACACCTTCCTTCTGGGGTGGGAGTGGGGCACTTCAAAATGAGAATGGTCCAAGGTACATGATCATCTCTAGAGGTCAGTCTTCACATCACATCTTGGAGCTGAGGGCAGTCCCCAGGAACACCTCAGATGGACAATATATGTTGGTGGTATGGTACATCAACAAGTGTAGGAGGACACATTTTTGTCCTCTATGTCATGAGGCCATGAGAGTTTGGCAATGGGTGACCACTTCCTAGTATCAGTGCACATCCTAGGGTCAACTACTGTTAGAAGACAAATTGAGCAGAACTGTTATGATGCCTCATGACCCCTCAATCCGACAGTGGCACATTTGAACTTCAGTTGCTGGGGCCAACCTTGCTGTGACCTCTTTGCCTCCTGTGGTCCACAGTTGCCCCCCATGTCTCCTATATGCTTTTCCACTGTTGCCCATAATGAACAAATTCATACAGAAAGCAAGGCAGTGCAGGGCCAAGGGTGATCCTTATTGCCCCCAACAGACATGGTTTCTCTACCTATGGCCTGTATTAGCACATCCCTCATGGATTTTGGATCACTATCCAAACCTTCTAAATCGCCCCTCTGGACTGCCTCCTCCAGAGCAGAAGTCCATGAAATTAACTACATTGTTCCTCCAATTTTAAATATAGTCAGAGATGCCAGGCTTCCCCTACAGTAATCAGTATTCTTTCTGCTTCTTAGAAACCAGCCACAAGAAAGATATGCCAGAGCATATAGAAGAGATTCTCTATTTAGGCCCTTTCTGAGGAATTAAATTATTTTTCAACTCCTGTTCCATCCATACTAGAATTCTTATCTGAGCTCTTTGATAAAGGTTCCAGCTTTTCCACAATCAAGGTTCAGATGGTTGCTATTTCAAATTTTCATGTTGAATGCAAGGATAGTCCTGTAGTTTAATTGAAAATCTCTAAAGCCTTTTTGAAAGGTGCTTTCCTACTTAGACCTCCATTAGAGATCCAGCCTGTCCATGGGACATTATCATTTTGCTGTAAGCTCTGACTCAGTTTCCATTTGAACCCGCATC
This sequence comes from Protopterus annectens, assembly GCF_019279795.1. NCBI lineage: Eukaryota > Metazoa > Chordata > Ceratodontiformes > Protopteridae > Protopterus > Protopterus annectens. The sequence goes on along the minus strand of NC_056747.1, from coordinate 861,401,408 downwards.
CACAGCAGACCTAAAGTTCTTAACTTGAAAAACAATTTTCCTAGTGGCAGTGACATCAGCCAGATGAATTTTGGAGTTACAGGCATTCTCATGTAAACCTCTGTACTTCATTTTTCACAAGGATAGTCTTCCTTAGAACCATTGCATCTTTTATTCCTAAAGTGGCATCTGAAATAAATGTGAACCAGTCCATAAACGTACCAATATTTTTCCCCAGATATTCAAAAAAAAGAGACTACATGTTGCATATGTTAATTGTCCAAAGACAACTCAGATTCTACATTCACAGAACAAAACAATTCAGAAGAAATGATTAATTTCTTCATTTCATTTTCAAAACCAAAGTTTGGGAGAGCAGTGTCAAAGGTTACTTTGTCGAGATAGTTGACCGATTGTATTTCCTTTGTCTGTCACAAGAAGAATTTACTCTTACCATGTAAACCTAAGGCTTATTCAGCTAGGACATTTTCTACCCTGGCAGCCTTCAGCAGGGAACTATCCACTGATGACATATGTGCTGTGAACCCTTGGTCTACGATGCACACATTTGTGCCTCACTAAAAACTGGATGTATGATCCAGATCACATCCCTCCTTTAGTTCCACCATGCCCAGGAATGTCTTTCCTTGATACTATCCAGTTTGACAGTTTGAGACTTTGCCGCATATGTTTGAAACAGATGGAAATAGACAACATTGTATACAAAAGTTACATATTTACCAAAATGTTAGATCCATATTGTCTGATTTTCATCTGGTTCAAATACCCTCCCTCCTGTCCCCTTCCAGATTTTTATCTTTGACTTTGAGGTGGTTGAGTAGACCCTTTATTCCCTCTCTCTGCACAGACATGAGACTATGCCCTTTTCATTTGGGAATATCTAACCCTGGGGTTCCTTATTATAAGATTGTCTACTTGCTGACATGGGGGTAAACTAGAATGAGCAGCTAAGGTGAAGTCCAGGGAATTATGGTTAAGGGAGAAGTCAGAGCTCTGAAACTGAAGAAGCTTCAGAGTCGGTGCTGAGGTCAGATCTGAAAACCCATATATCTGAACTGGATAAAAATTGGACAACATAGATCTCTAATGTGTTTTGGTAAGGACACAACTTGTGTTTACATTCAAAGGCCCCAAGAACCCAGGTAGTTTCTCCTTGGGATCTTAATTTAGTGTGAGAATAACTCCTGCTCTATTTGAATTTGGTATGAGAATAACTAACTCTTGCTCTATTTGAACCAGCTTGTCATGCTGACTTAATTCTTGGTATGGAAAACAGTCTTACTTATTGCTCTGGTCTTTGTCAGTAGAATACCTGAGTTGCAAGCTGTTATTATGGTTCAACCTCCTCTCATTTTCCACAAAGATTAGGGTTTCTTCAGGAACTATTTCTTCATGTATGCCTAAAATGGTGTCTAAGTTTATCTTAAGCCAAGCTGTTCAACTCTCTGTCGTCTTTCCAGATTTGAAAGAAAATGGGAAGAAAAGATACTCCATACCTTGGATGTCCACAGACAAAACAAAATCCTTCAGAACTTCTCATCAGTTCTTCTTTTCTTGTGAAGGTAATAAGGAGACAACCTGTGTTAAAGCAAACTATTTCCAAATATCTGTCTCTTGCTATTACCTTTTGTTATGCCCAACACAACAAAACTATTCCAGGCACAGTCAGGGCTCATTCTACCAGGACCTTGGCTTCATCTGTGGCTTTCTGGAAAGGGTTGGTTCCTAGAAATATTCTAGAAGCCACAACTTGGTTCTCTGTGCACACTTTTACTAAACACTGTAAATTAAATTCCTTCTCCGGGCCTAGGACAGCCTTTTCTAGAATAATTCTGCAGAGGCTTCTGGACCCATATCCTTCCTATTCCCTGTCATATTAAGGTATGGTAGTCTAGCCGTATAACTTAGGCTACTGCAGTAGTGATGAATATGAATAACATAGAATAGTTGTGTAAGTAAACTTACCATAATGGTAGATGTTTGAAAGATTACTGCTGCTGCAGCCACTTCCTCTCTGCATTCCCCCTAATTTTTGTATGTTTTTATGCTGTGGTGTGGGCATTTAGTACTGTTTTCCTAACTTTGTCGTCATCAGGGCTTTAGCCTCCATGTCTCTATTGGCATGAAAGCTGTGAAGGTCTTTGCACCCAAATTTGACTTTTAGTCAGGTCAGCTCAAGCAGACTAATAGTTCTGCATGTGGAAGGTGCTCTGAAGCTTTGGAAGCTGGCAGGTTGTCCGTTTGCAGGCTATAACCATGTAGCTTAATCTACTGTAGCAGTGATCATTCAAACATCTACTGTTATTGTAAGTTTACACAACTGTACATCCTCCTTCAAGGGACTGCAGGGTCTGGCCACACACACATATGTCCATTTTTGCCTGGGAAGCATACACAGGGTCCTTGAAAGTCAAAAGAGAGTAAAAGCCTAAAGACATGTGTAAGCATGTCAACTTGAAGGAGAGATTGGATTTGATATAATTTATTTATTCTAGATTTTCCCTACATCTTGGTATGCATGGTTGTAAAGGGTAATTTCATAGAAATCTCACTGCCATGTATTATATAAACAAGCAGACGCAATGTATTCATATCAGCTGTGCAGGCTAGCAGTGATGGCCTAGAGTTTAGAGGGGAAAGCCAAAAAAATTCTGTATGCACATATTTTTGTAGACCTCCTGCTTCATTCTCTTCAATTTAACACAATGACCTGCCTATCACTGGGTCTTATAGCCACTCTTTCAACCCCTGGACCATTTCCCTTCTAATGTTGGGGCAGGCATGGAAACTAAGTGTCCTGTGGGGCTTGTGTCATTGACTACTACCACTGGGAGATGTTTTCATTTATGACGTACCTTTTGATCCCCCATCCTCTGTTCCCTTTTTACATCTAAGGGCTGTTCCTGTTTGACCCATGCCTCCACACAGGGAACACCGAGATGAACACCCTCTCTGCTCATCGAACCCATGTCACCTGGGCCATTGTTAAGGCTTTATTCCTCTGTACCACTGCTCTGGCAGCATATGGAACCTTGTTGATCCAGCAAAAGGTATGCCAATACACCCAGACCTCATGAGCTTCAAACTAAAAGCAGTGATTCCCCAATGGGATTGCTTTCCACCAGAGGTACTGGCCATATTCCAAGAAGGTAGGAAACCCAAACAGAAAACCGTATATGACGAAATGGAAGTGATTGTAAGCATGAGTTTTCTCAAGTTGCATTGTCTGTGGAAGCCTTTCTGCAGTAGGTCTTGAGTTAACCGCTGCAACCTGATATGGCAAAAGTGGCTTTATGCCTCATTTAAAGTACAACTTCCAACTGTCCATGCTTGCTTGCCCATGGAACCTCCTTTAATAGTGAAGTCTACAGTTGAACTGTTTTTGAAAGGTGAATACTTCCTCTGAGCCCAGCTAAGAGACCATTAACCCCCAGTGGAACCTCAGTGTGTCATTTGAGAAACTAATCTTAGCATCTTTTGAAGCAGCCATTTCCAATCCTGTTAAATTCCTGTCCTGGAAATCGCCATTTCTGTTGGCTGTAACTTCTTAAACATTTGAGCTGTAACCTCTGATACTCACAGAGCTTTACATGGTCTTCTGCAAGGATAGTGTGATTTAAGGACTGTGACTTTTTTTTTCAGACCATCCAAATACTTTTATTTTTCCCTAGGTCCTGAAACAGAGAGGAAAGGGTATTGCACCTATAAGATATACATGGACAATTCTGGTTTATCTGTACTTCAGAAGACGGAACAGCTGTTTGTTTCTTTTAAGCTAGCAAGGCAGGAGGACAGTACAGTATCCAAACATATCCTCTCTAAACAGCTGATTGTATGGCATTTTGTTATGCCTGCCTGTCATGGAAAAACCTTGCAGACGCTAATAAAGACTTGCTTTATTAGACCTGCAGCAACTTCATCAATCTCAGCCCAGAGTGTGTTGGACATCTTTTTAACCTTTTATCAAGCATTACAGATTGGGTCCTTACTCAGAAAAGAGTAGGTGTTTGCTGTTGCAGGTTTTTTTTCTCAACATTTTTTTTAATTTTTCAAATACATTTGAATGGATTCCATTTATACATAACATCTTAAATAACTATGTACACTATTTACATTAGCCTCACACTGTAACAGATCTTAATGTGTACAGTTACTTTATAAGTATGTTCAATCCATTATCAGAGTGTCTGATCAATTATTGTATAGTGTCAGTCAACAATAAGACTTTTCCCCAAGGGTTGTTGATAAATGGCTTTGGATAAATTCTTAGTTCTTTAATTTTAATTTCCAGTAATGCTGTGGTCTTCGGAAGGCTGTAGAAGTCTTCCAAAGTTGGTATTGTGTTTGTATTCCATTTTCTTGTTATACACTTCCATGAAATTGCAAGTATAGTCCATACTAGATACATGTTTGCCCTATTCAAATGAGGACCTTTGTTCACATTTAATAGTACAAGAGCTTTAGTTAAATAAAATGATTCATTAAGTAAAGCTTGTAGAAAGTTATTAATACCATTCCAAAATGGTTTAATTTTAACACAACCAAAGAAAATGTGGTTCCAATCTGCATTGTGTACTTCCTCACATCTCCAACATATTCCTTTTATGGAAGAACTAAGTTTACTGATTCTGTGTGGGGTTAAGAATGCTCTGTGCAAGCATTTCCAATTAAAACCTTTCTAGTATTGTATAAAGGATGTATATTTTATCTATAATAAGATATTTGTTTTAATATCTTCAGTTAACTGTATTGAGTGTCCTTTTGTTGTATATTTCTAATATGAGGTTTTGGGTGTTGTTTTATACTTTATCAATAATTTGTAAAATCTTGAAATACTGTTTCCCATGTCAGAGTCATTATATATGATTTCATATATGTATTTCGTAAATTTAGGTATTTCTTTAAATGAAGAATTGTTAATTAATTCTTGTGAATATGACAGAAAACTCTGTAAAGTTAGCCAGTCCTGTTGTAGAATTTTGTATGTTTTTATTTCTTGCATATCAAAAACATTTAGTTCTTTGATACATTGGAGCCACCAAACAAATCCTTTCTGTTCCCAGGAATTAATAATTTCTCTATATATTTTATGTGGAAAGTTCTTTGTGACTATAAATGGTGTTAAAAGATCAAAACAGATAAATCTATATTTGCATTCATTTCCTAAATGAGTCAATGTAATTATTAATCATACGAGTTTTAGTGGGTTTAGTCATGTTGTATTGCATACTAATACATAATGTGTCATGGCAAATTGTTTTTATCTGTTTGAATTTTTTTTTGTAAATCAAATTCATTTATTGATATTGCAGTTAGTAATTATTTCCAGTTTGCAGAGTAAATTGGACATATACAATCTGAGATTGTTTCAGATATTGATGCTTTTATATATGTTTCTATATCAGAAAAGTTTAATCCTCTCTATTTCCATGGTCTGATATGATGTCTTAAAGCTATTCTGTTTCTTTTGGGAAACCATAAAAATGTTATTAGGCATGAATTTATTTATTTAAGTATATTCCTTTCTGGTAACAGTTGTATTGCCAAAGCTATATCTAGGATCTTGGGTAGTAAAACCATTTTTATTAACTGTAGTCTATCTTCAAATGTTAATATTATTTTGTTCCATTTTTCCACAGTGATTTTAATGGTATTGATGATATTATTGTAGTTTTTGAGACTTATTCATTATTATCCTTGCATAACTAAATTCCTAGATATTTTAAGTTAGATTCTTGTTTCCCTATAATGTGATCCCCTTAGTCTGCAGTACTTTTTTATTTAAAAATAATTTTGATTTTGATTTATTGAAATGGAGTCCTGAAGTCATGTGAAATTTGTCAATTAATATATCGAATTCTTCTAATGTCTCGTTTGTATTAGATAGTGTTAGTAATATGTCATCAGCAAATGGCATTACTTTAGAATTGTATTGTTCATAAACATCTATTCCTTTGATTTTTATATTGTTATGAATTGAATCTGCCAATATTTCAATAGCCAGAGCAAATAGAATCGGTGACATGGGACATCCTTGTTTAGTGACGTTTGTTATATGTATAGATTCAGAGGTAAAAGGACCTAACTTGACATATGCTGAATTATTTGTATACATATTCTTTAGGAGATGAACAAAGGATGCAGGAAATTCAGATAGCATTAGGATTTTGAACAGATAATCCCAATTTAGCAAATCAAAGGGTTTCTCTATAAGCCAATTATGAGTGTTTATTTTCTTTATTAACATAATCTATAAGAGAACTTATCCTTTTAATATTGTCATGTGTGTGTCTATGATATATAAATCCAGTTTGATCATTATTTATTGTTTTGGATAGTGGTATTTTCATTCTGTTAGTTAATATTGTCATAACTATCTTATAGTCATTATTTAATAATGATATAGGTCAATATGAGGTACAGAGGTTTGGGGATTTGTTTTCCATTAGGATTGATGTGATTAAGGAATATCTCCAAGAGGGTGGTATTAAAGCTTGTGACTGAATTTCTAATAGAGTTTTGTGGAAGAGGGATAGTATCTGTGAAGGAAAAAGTTTATATATTTCCATAATTATGCCAACTATACCTGGAGCTTTATTATTTTTACCCTCTTTTATTGCATCTGTAATTTCTTTGTAGGATATGGGTGCTTGCAGATCTAGTTTTAATTTTTCTGGTATTTGTTTATATTAGAACATTTTTTCATCTAGACTTAATTGATCGATATGTATATTTTCTTTTTGGAAATGTTCCATATAGTGATTTCCATAGGCATCAGAATGTCACCTATATCCAAGACATTTTTCCCTTTCTTTTCATGAAGATATTTTTAATGTTATTAGCTTTTGATTGTATTTTGATTCTTGTGGATAAATGATGTAGATATTAGGGAGAAGTGGCCAAGGTATTAATTTTTAGTTTTTCTAAAGCTAAACAAGTTTTATGTGTTAGAATTTTGTTGCATTTATTGTTTAATACTTCTACTTTCTTTTTCATCTCCAAATGATTTTGATTTTTTCAGCTTTTTTTGACAAAAGTTTGGATTGTAGATCTAATAATTCAGAATCCCATTCTCTGATTTTTTTTTATACCAAGTTAGGGTTTTACCATATATGTAAGCTTTTAATGAGCCCCATATCATTATTTTATTTATTTCTGTGGTGTAATTAATATTTAAGAACAACTGTTGTTCAGATAATACCCAGGGTTTTAACTCTTTAATTTTAGTTATATATGCTGGAATTCTGGAGTTAAAGATTAATGGTTTGTACCCATTTTGAAGTTTTAGTATCAATGAATCATGGTCTGAAAAGAGGCAGGGAGTGATTGAGAAATGAATGATTTTGGAGTGTAAGTCATGGGCAGCAAATATTTTATCTATTCTAGTTTGGGTACCAAATCTGTGATCTTGATAGGAAAACAACAAAGATTTATCTTCTTTAAATTTGAAAGTGTCTACAAGATGAAATGATTCTATCCACTTGTTTAAAGCTTTTGATACAGCAGATGTACACAGTGGTCTTTTATTTGTAGTTTCAGAAATATCAAATATAGAGTTAAAATCTTCTCCTAATATTCAATTGCCTTTATAACTATTGGAAATGAAATCCAAGTGTTTTTTTAACAGTTCCTGTTCCAATGTCTGGGAACCAGTATAGATTGGCTAGGGTCCATATTTTGTTGTTATATTTAATCTTACTAATGCCATAAAGCCTTCTTTATCTTCATACTTATAAATAATTTCTGGGTTAATCACATTTGTTTTCCATAAAATTGTTATCCCTTTTGTCTTTGTCTTATAAGTGGATTGCACCAATATCATATATTCCTTAGGATTTCATTTGTAATTGTCATTTGTTTTGAAATTAATTTCTTGAAGGAAGACGATTTGCTTTGTTCAGTTTTAAATATTTCAGTAGATTTGATCTTTTGCTAGGATTGTTTAAGCCATTGGTATTTAAAGATAATAAAGTTAAATCCATCTTCGGTTATTTAGACTATGTATTTTTTGTTTTATTGTAACTATTAAACATTTTCCTCTAACCATAAAGTATATGTTTGAGCTTTTAAATAAAATTATCAGTTTTATGCTTTGAGTGTTTACCAATAAAGTAATGTTTTGGTCAGGCATACTAAAAATGTTTTTGTGAAATAAATTTAAATTAAATGTTAACAAAACTAAGATCCGCACTAGCCATGGAATGCAAATCATTCCTAATCTGATGGATAAACCTAAGTCCATCAGATTATCATTCACGCCTTGACAATCCAGAATATCTGAGCTCCATAAATTGAATTATCATTTGGAGAATATTTCTAATCGGAATAAGCAATATTTATATTATTTTGAACAGATATAGTACTATTGTAGATTAGACAGAATTCTAATACAATATACATGGCTAAATTATTGTATAAGCAATTAATATTTACATGAAATGTAGGTGACAAGCAATTCAATCATAGTAAAGTAGGATGTATCATATAAAAAACCCAAAAAGATTATAGCACACAGTTATTTAACATATTCACCCTTATTGATGAAGTCTTTCAAAACTTATTACTTAATATAAATAGATGGTAATAATATTTATACCTAATGTTTATAATACAGTGTATTTTACTGGGTATATTAGAAGTTATATTTCATTGTTTGCCAGCATTTAAATAATCACTTTCTTGCTTAAAGCATCAAGTTTGTTTTATGTGAACACTGATGAAAGTTAGTGCATTTTAATTATCAGTGCATTCCTGTTCCCCCCATTTCCTACACAAGGATTTTCATATCTATCATTTCTTTTTATAAAATGAGTGAAATTATAGGTTAAAAACAACAAATTCACTTATTGTGATTAATGATTAGAAGTTCCCTTTCCATATTCATAAATTGCCATGTTATGGCATATACTGAAAATTTTTAGATTTTAGTGGCAACATTCTATTTTGTATAATCAGCAAGGGTTAAACTGAGTGATTATTGTCAATTTAATACTGTTTGTTCAGAATGTGATTATTACATTATGTGACATTCCCAATTCAGGCTTCTGTTTCCCTTGAACAACATTGTCTGCTTGATGTCATGTATAAAACATTAGTTACCTTGGTAACAGCTTAAGTATTATGTATGGTCAAGATGGGTTACAAAACCACAATTCAAGTTAAAGCAATTATATGACTTGTTATGCACATTTACTTATATGAGAAAATCATCATGCTTCCTCTTGATGTTCACTATAGTGTATGTCATTTATGACAAGTTAAGACAGTAGTGTTATTATACACAAGCCCATGTTATTAAATCCTGCCTTTAATATCTAAGTTCAGCAGACTGCTTCATCTTATATATTTTGTGTCTAGATTTTCTAAAATCATACATTACATAACTATTGTGTGTGTGTGTTTGTTTTTTTTTTTTGGCTGTTGCTTAGTTATTTGAGAGACCACAAGCTGTAATGCTTATTCTTATTATTAGCTCCTTCCATGCATGTTTATACAGTCCATAGACTTTAAATTATGAGACCCTTCTAGTTTCTTACTTGTTATAAGTATATTTCCATCCTTACATCACACATATCGGTACTTCAAGCACGGGCAACAATGCCTATCCAGTTTTGCCAGAATACCATTCACTAGTTCATTTGGTGTGTTTCCAGGCTGTTCTTAAAATATCCAAACCAGTATTTGTCCTGTTCAGTTTTACCTGCTGATCCATGCAGTGGCCACTCTGCCAGTGAACCACTCAACACACCTTCCATTCCCACAGATATTTCCATGAAGGAAATCTGATGACTCTCTAGCACTTCCTGGCAACCCCAAATACCCCTAGAATCAGCTATCCCCATATGCCCAACACGTCCAAGCAAGCTCACCTCCCAGACCACTGCAAAGGGTACTGCACAAGACCAAGTGATCTTAGTCTTTCACAGTAACTTAGACTTCCACTCTTATGCAAGTCCTTAATGGGTTTGGACCAAAATACAGTTTAAATATAAAATTGTGCTTATTTTTTTTTTATCAAGAATATGTGTACTTGTGGTTTAAAACAGCCCCTTTATTATTTATATGTATATATATATATATTTTTTTAAACCAAAAACTTCATTGCCGAGAATCATCTCGGAGGCTTCTCAGAGCCATTAAGCATTATCATCACTCTGTCTCCATTACCATAGCAACCTGGGAGTGTGTGCTTCTGTTAGAGAGTCTGTGTACTGCATACCAGAGGCTCGCAAAGCTTCACTTCACTGCAACTTCAAGCATAAATTTCCTCCCTTTCAGCGAGGTAGCAGCCAGGAAAAGAACGAGCAAACAGATAAAAAAAAAAAAAATCCCAACAAGCTGCCACAACAAGAGATAACACATTCTTCCAGCCTTCACACCTCTCACTCAGCAGATGTATAAGCAAACTATTCTCTGCCAGAATATCCCAAATCACAGTTTTATCCACCCCCTTCCCCTGGATCCAGGCTAAAACACCAAATGTCTCTTCCTAATACACAAGCATCAGTAAACCTCGATCACAAGCTGCAACCCACAGCTTCCCGGAGATGAAAACGGCAACATACAACAGCTGCATCCACACACCATGTCAGGCTTAATCAAACAGCACTCAAAGCTATGATACCTGCCATAATTGATATTAACTATGTTTAGACAGAATAATGACATTTGTACTAGCTGCTATACATGGCTGCATCCACGCACACCATATCAGGATTGATCAAACAGCACTCAAAGCTATGATACCCTCCATAATTGATATTAACTATATTTAGACAGAATAATGATAACATTTGTACTAAGAGCTTGCTACTATTATTTTACCAGGATGTTCATGACATTTCTAAGTCATGCTTTAACTTAAGAAGGCATTGGTCTCTATGACGACATTTTTTTTCAAAACACTCTACTGTTACTGCTATTTATATGTGATGTTAATTTGTTACATTTGAGTCTGAACTCTGATTAATGGTACCTTGTTGAATTAGTTAATTACTTAAATTATTATAAGTAAAATCAATGAAAAATGAACAAGATAAGTATTCATTGAGTTGAAGTAGGGGAATAGAAACTTCTATGTTTTTATTATATGTTGCTTTGTTTGGCTTATATATAATGTAAATAGGAACCCATCTTGACCTACCATTGTTTGTGAATAATTATTGGACTCTTTGAACATTCTGAATAAATCATTACTGTTTCTCAGTTTAAGAAACCATCCTTTTTTTAAATAAAAACAGATGACAAGTGATGTACCATATCAGTTGATACTTTGACAGATGAAGTTGTAAGAGTTATTTTTTGGGACAGCTGTCTTGGAATCAGTTTTTTGTTTCTTCTTTCTAGCATCAGTCCAAGGATTTGTTTCTTTTATTCTTTTAAGAGTAGGGGCCATCCATTCCATTTCTTCTGGGATAGACACTATGTTGTTGTTTTAGATGAATATCGTAGCTTCTTCTAAGCCATTAAAGGTTTTCATCTCATTGGCAAAAAGTATTTTTATCTTGGCTGGAAAGGCTAGCTGTGCTTTAATGTTGTTTTGTTTCAACAGTTTGGTTATTGGCCAGATTCTTTTCCTTTGTTGTAGTATTCTGGAAGAATAATCATTGTCAAACCTTATCAGGCTTTGATTGCATTTTAAGGGTGATTTTCTCCAAGCAGAATTTAATATTTGTTTCCTTGTCCATAAATGAAAGAAATTTTTATAACTGTGGATCTAGGTGGAGTATTTGTTGAGTTAGAAGCAGGTTTTCTCAGTGTTATATGCGCCTTTTCAATTCCAAATGAACGTCCCTCTTTCAAGTCTAAAAATTCAGGAATCCAGGTTAAGAATGAAATAATGTCTTCTCCTTCAGTTTTTTTTCAGACAGACCAAAGATCCTTATGTTTCTCCTTTCCCTGTTTTCTAAGTCATCTATTTTGTTAAGCAGCCATGTATTCTGTTTAAGCAGAAATTCTTTTTGGAATTCTTCCTCTTTGAGTATCCCTTCAATGTCATTTAGAGAAGTTTCTGTATTTATTTTGTATGTTGTTGCTGTAATAGTTCCTTAGTATCCTAGGCTTCTCATAGATGAAATTATTGAGGACGTCTACAGGAAATGGGGTACTTATTACAAGCCACTTCTGGGAGTGGGCTTGGTTAAGGAACATAATACCTTAGTTAACAACACATATAGTAAAGCTTGTGTATTACAATTCACTCATTTAACTGATAGTATACAAAAAGCATTCATACAAAATTGGAATATATTCAGGACTAACAAAGAGGTATTGGGGAAGGTTGGGACTAAACCTAGATTCATCACGAAGACAGCACCAAATTTTAAGAAATTATTGGAATCCAAATACACAAAACAGGATAATTTAGTCCAAGGAACTGTAGCTTGTGGCAGATGTAGTCAGTGTCCATTTATTTTGAAGGATGCTACCCAAAGGTTAAATAATTATATGCAAAGTTTAGTATTTTTAAAAAAAGGTAATTGTTGCACTTCTAAGGTGGTATATTTAGCAATATGTGATTCCTATACATCTTTCTATGTAGGGAAGACGGAGCGTGCTTTAAAATCAAGAGTTTATGAGAATATGAATGATATAAAGAACAAGAAATTAAATAACGCTCTTTATAAGCATACACTTACTTGTGATTCCAAAAGATTTGTGTTTGAAATTTTAGAAAAAATTATTACTAACCCTAGAGGGGGAGATTGGAAAAATGTTTTGAAAAGGAAGGAGATGGAATAGCAGTTAAAATTAGCAGCAATGCTACCACCAGGTCTGAACAAGAGCATCTCCATCACACCCCTTCTAGTGGAAAATGTTAATGCTGTTTGAAGGTATTAGTTGATGTTTTTATGTTATTTTTATATCACAAAAATATTTTTAGAACATTTTATATCACAAAAATATTTTTAGAACATTTAAGATTATATATTTGTGTATAGCATTTTTGTCTTTAAATGTTGGGATAGGTAACAATAATGGGGACTTGTACATGCAGTTTCTTTAAATGTTTAGTATCAATTTAACTGAATCTAGTGTTGATTGGTAGGTCAATTAATGATTTTATTATAAAAAGATGTAGGCAATGCACTTTTTCTTTGTATTCTAAAGAAGTCTCGCTGAAGAGATGAAAGCGCTAAATACGTGGTTTTACATTTGTCTTTGTCATAATTAAATTTTATCTTGAAGTGTATGGCCATTGACTGGCAATTATGAACGAAAATGTTGCCTAGGTGAGGTGGCAGTGACAATTTGATACTTAGACTGGAAGTGTCCAGGGAGCCCCCAATTTGACACTTCCTTGAGTATCCCGAAATGCTAAAACCGGCCCTGAACATTATACAGTTGCACAATAAACTCAGTATAACAGTAGATATGTGAATGCAGAATTCATAACAGTAGCTGTTCAAACACAAAGATCAATACTGAGTTATGTGCTCCCTGTGTATGACCCATATCTTAATTTTTTCTTGCAAGCCATGGTGTTGGAGTGATCATGCTGTCTTCCCCTCATTTCCATTTATGCCTGTCTCAGAACCTCTTACATGCCAAAAACAGCAGGCACACTTTGTGGGGATTAGCCCTCCATTTATTTTTTTCTTTTTCGTACCAAAATGAACTAAGGATTGCTCATTCTGTTCTCCTTTTTGTACCCCACATTTTGCTGAAATCCTTAGCATAGGGACAAAAACAGTCCCATTCTGCTTTGTGAAATGGCTAAGTTCTAAACAAGGTGGAAATATTTCATAATAGTCTTTTTTCATTAATATGCTAGGGTAAGAGACCATTTGATTCTGTTTAATTATTTTTTTTACTTTTTTTAGTAATAAGTGGACTGACTTATCTTTGAGAATATTTTTAGTCCTGTGTTGGGCGACAGGTTGTATGCTGTAAGAATGTACAATTTTAGAGTAACCAGTCACTAAAGCAGTATTTTTTGACAAGAGGATCAAGGACACTGTGACAGTATGATAAACTTCCTACAGGCAATAACTGGAAGGAACCGAGTAAACCTCTTACTTTAGAATTGTTAGTCAACAACAGTAGCTACTGTGCCACTTGCCTTAATATAGAGGCAGTCCTGTTTCCTTTTTCACCAGCTGGTAGAATTATGCCATAGTAGGTCTGTCAGTATGCTGTGAAGTAATAGTTTCTTACTGCGCTTTTTCTGATATCTGCATAATATTGTACAGTTAAAGAAAATGACTAAATGAAAAGGAAAACCAGTGAAATGTTGTTCATTATATTTAGTTCTGTAGCATTTGGTTTACACTTGATACTGCAACTTTTAACATTTCATTACACTGGAAAATACCTTCATTTTTGTTTTTTCAAGACCTAGTAATACTTTCAAAGGAACTTTGTTAAACTACAGCACAAAGATGCAGTCCATCTTGTGTTTATCATTAGTATAATTTTTAGTACTTGTGGCTTTTTTGTGTGAGAGAAAAAAAAACGTAAACATTTCCTTCTGAGTAGTTTTTACACTTTTCCTTTATATTTTACAGTTATCCTTTATCTTTTTCTTACTCAGGATCATCAGATTATTGCTGTTTTTTCAATAAACATCTTTATTAAATTATCATGTATGACAGGCAATCTTACATTTATGTAAATGAAAAACAAACAACATTGACACTTTAGTTGCAAACATTATACATCACAGACACCATTGAAACAATGGTAATTGCAAACATTCTACATCACTTGTAATCTATCCAGTCATTGTCAGTTAAGCATTATGTGGCTTATTCAAATCCTCCCTTTTAATCCTCGTTCCGTCTCTGCATATATTCCCACAATTTCCATTTTTCCTGTGTAGTTTGCTCTGTCCCTTCTCTTAAGATCCCAATTCTAGTTGTTTTATCTCTGTTACTGTATTCACTACTTCTAGTAAAGTTGTAGACTTTGATTTCCATTTTCAAGTAATTGCTTTTTTTGGCAGCCACCATAATTAGACTCAGTAAGGCTTTACTATATCTAGGCAATTCTAGTTCTGTATCATAGCTCAGAAAAAGTAATCTCTCCAGTCAATCCAATCCACTCACTCAGCATCTCTGACAGAGTGGTCCGCAGGAACCCCTAAAGTCTGCCAGCTCACTACTCTCCCAAAAAATATGTTCCTAGCCACCTTTTTCTGGCCCATCACACCTCCAGCATTTGGTATCCACCTGAGGAAAACATTTTTGGAGTCTACTTGGGGTATAAAAAACTTGTGTAAACACTTCCAGGCAAATATCCTAAATCTTCTAGACTTTGTTGCATATTTGGGAGATATACATATATCCCCCATTGTCGCTTTGTGAATTGCTTAGGCAGTCTTTCTTCCAGATATTTTCTAAGCTCCACTGATTGATTCTTGTAATTATCATGCAGTATTTTATATGCTCTACTAATTATTCCTCTTTTAATGGCAGCTTCTGTTGTAAAACACTACAAGTGTTGGTCTTTAATTTAGGACCACACCCCATTTCTTTCTCTTTGCCTATACTCTACCTTCCCTAGCAAGGACTGGTATCAGTCTCTAACCTGCAAATAAATTCTTTGCCTCTTCCCATTCTGTTACTTTTCCCTTTCTAGTTATTTGCTCCCAATACCTTGGTTCCTTTGCCAGTTTTCTCCAATAAATTCCAGCCCCCCCCTCCCCCCCCGCCTGTTATCTGTATCCCTAACCACAGTCATCCCTATTGACAGAATCTTTTTCCTCCTTTCTCATACTGGTTTAGTTTTTAGAATACTCCCTGGTATTTTATGAATATAATACTCTGTATGATTTTTGTTGTTCTCCTTAAGAGTCTGCATCCAAAATCCCAGTCTCTCCTTATTTCTACAGCTTACCCCCTGTATCATCATCATTCCTTTCCACTTTGAATTATAGTCTTCTGCTTGTGCTGTGTACAAGAGCCTTAACTGTGTTGCTCTAAAATGCCCCCTCAAATTGGGTAATCCTAGTCCGACTTGTTCTTGGAAGAATCAGTTTATCCCACATGACTCCCTTGCTGTCTTCCCTTCCCAGATAAAATCTTTCAACTCTTTGTTAATTGCTAGCCACATCTCCTCTGGTTGATAAAAAACACACCTGACCTGTGTATAAAGCTAAAGGGAATAAGAACATTGTAACTGCTTGTATCTTGGTATCCCTATCCATATACAAATCTTCCAGTTTCTCAATTTTTGTATCATCTTCTATTTAGTCTCTTCCCACATATCTTTAGCTGACACAACAGAGTCATTTCTAATCAGTACTCCTAACTACTACACTTTATCATGTCCCCATGAATAGGGATATTGTTGGACTAATCCGTGTATGGGTACACAAGTTATTGCTATTGCCTTTGTTTTAGCTTCATTAATTTTGTATCCTGAGAAGATTTGAAACTGTCTTAAAATGTTCCACAACACTGTAATGTCCCTTTCTGCTTTTGTCATGTATAAAATATCATCTGCAAATAGGGCCAGCTTTTCTTGACTACCATACCAATTGTATCCTTGAATTTCTGAGTCCCTTATTTTCTTTGCCAATGGTTCTAAATGTAATGCAGACAATAAAGGGAGACAGTGGACAACCCTGCCTGGTTCCTCTACTCAAGCAGAAGTTACCAGAGAGGACCGATCCACTTTAATTCTACTTTAATTTTTGCCTTCAATGCATCATATATTCTTCTAATTATCCTTATAATTGTATCACGGAAAGCAATGCTTCCATAGCCCTGCTCATGAAGTCCCAGTCTACTCTGTCAAATGCTTTCTGTGCATCAAGACCTACCAATAATAGTGGCATTTTCTTTCATTCTGCTTCCAATTGCCTACCAATAATAGTGGCATTTTCTTTCATTCTGCTTCCAATTGGATCATCGCTGTTCTGTTAATATTATCAAATGTTTGCCTCCCCTCCACAAAATCACACTGATCCAGATCTATCAATTTTGGTATCACTTTTGACATTCTTTTAGCCATTATAGACAAACACTTTATAATCATGGTATAGTATTGAAATGGGCCTGTATGAAGCTGGATCCAGAGGATCTTTACCCTCTTTAGGTATTACCATTACAATTACCACTGCGTTCTTCCAGGAGGCTGGTATTTCTCCCCCTCTTAAAATGCTTTTAAACAAATCCTTCCAGATCGTAATCAGTTTTTCCCTCCTAGCTTCCAAACTTCCACATGGATACCATCCATTCCTGGGGGCTTTCCTGTAGATTGGTTATGCATAACCATTTTTATTTCATCTCTTCCTATCCTGTTAGTAATTGAGCCTCATCTACCTCTAACCTGGGTATATTTAATTCTTCCATAAACATTTCCATTTGTACCTTTTCTTGATTTCCGTATTTCTCTGCTTTATACAAACTTTCATAAAATTTTCAAAATATTTCCAATACTTCTATAGGATCTCTTGTTATCTTCCTTGTTATAGGCTCCCTAAGCTTGGTGACGGCTATTTCCACTTTCTGTTGCCTAAATCATTGTGCTGAAAGTTTTTGTGCTCTAGAATTATTATCAAAAAAACAGTTGCTTAACAGCAATCTTTCCAAACATGTGCATAATCCCTTATTTTCTGTTTAGCATTAGCAGTTGCTCCTTTTCTTGTTCGAAGAGATTCCCCCAGTTTTGCAATATGTTAACATTTGTCATTCCCTAAATAATTCTTGTTATTTCTTAGCCATTTCTCTCTTTCCTTTATTTCCACCCTGGTTTTAAACTTCACTTTAATTTTATCCCACTTCGTAGCGATATTTTCAGAAGAAATTTCTATCTTCTCCTGAATTAATTCCAAAACCCATTCCTTAAATTCCTTTCTTTTCAGCCGATAGTGGGAAAGTGCCAGTGTCTCATTTTTATTTCATTACATTGCATTTTTATTTTAGTTATTGGCACATGATCTGAAATAGTTATTGGGTGTGTTTGAAGACCTATATTTAAATGCACATGTTCCTGTGAGATATAAATTCTATCTAGCCTAGCCCAGTTTTTGTATCTTAGAGAATAATATGCAAATTCCCTCTGAACTCCGTAGTACTGAATTCACATCTTCCATGCCAAACATTTTCATAAATTTCTTCAAAAATCTACCCTCCTTTGTTATATTTTCCCTTCTAGCCCCCCCAGGCACATCTTCACTGTTGCAAACCAAATTCCATTCTCCACCTATAAGTAATATTCCTTGCTGAAAGCTGATTATTTATCCCCAGAATTTTCTTAAGCTCTATTACAGCAGTTTTAGGTAGAATGTAAATGCATGCCAGTGTAATCCTCCTCCTTTGCCATTACCCCCTTTGCACTATATATCTTCCATTATTATATTTTTCCCTCTTCTATCACTGTTGGAGCTCTTGCAATGAATATAAGTACTCCTGTTTTCCTTTGCCCCAGATATTCTGCTGAATAACCATCTTGTAAACCTTTCTTTATCAAATTCTTATGTTCAGTTCTTTCCAGGTGTGTCTCCTGTAGCATAGCTATTTGACTGTACATTTTAATGTAGTTCAGTACTCTTTCTTTTTTATATTTATCTGTAAGACCATTCAGATTGAAATACATTACAGAAAACATCATTTTCTTATATAGTTATTACCACCTTTTATGTATAACTGCTTTTTTTGTTAAATATCCAGTTCCGACTTTTGTGTACCCATTTGAGCCTATGCCACATTTTACATAACTTTTTTTTGAAAACCCCTCAAACAAAACAGACAACCACCCCAAAAAATATTACCTTAATAACAGACAAAACTGTATACATCTTCAAATATTGAAGTTTTTGCTTCCTAATAAGAACAAAAGTTCTAAGTTGATAGCCACACAGACAGGCTAGAGTTAACCAAAAAGAAAGGTTAGACATGGTGAGACACATGGTACAGTCTGTGCTATTAGTAAGTGCTGTTTGATTTTTGACTGTTTTTATAGCTGTGCCAGCTGAGAAAACACTTGAATGTTTTCAGTAAATACTTTGTCCAAGCAATTGTATTCTAGTGACATGCAAACCAGACACAAAACTGCTAAGGGTACCTTGTTTACCAGAAAAAAGCCTTATAATATTCAATATTCTTTTTCATTTACATGCTTTGTAATAAACTTGTTACTGGATGATGCCTAGAATCTTAACTCAGTCATTTCCCTATGCAAGCATGGGAAAAAGCACACTGATTTTTTCTTTTGTAATACTCCCTTAACCAGACCTTTCCTCTCTCCCCCACTTCTCCTGTCCCCCCTTTTTTTATTTTTACATTGCAGTGCCTGCATTTCTTAAAACTGAAGAAAGAAAAGGAGAGAGAAGAGCATGACCCTAGCCCTGAGGAGTATCCTACCATCACCCAGAATGATACCACAGTACAACCAGAAAATGATTGATCTGAAGTAGTTAACTTCATTTGGTCATCAGCATGTGGGCTTCGGATCCAAACCGGATCCGAGACGGCAGTTTCACCAGCATCAGATCCTAGCTCCAAGTTATTCCCCTTACCCATAATACCACTACATCTCCTTCCTTCATTCAGATCTCATTTGCCATGGCTTCGCCTACAACGTGATCCCTTGAGCTCCAGGCTGGTAGGACAGTTTTCAGGGTATTTTTTGTATGTGTGTGTGAAACCTTTTGGGTATACCTTTGATCCTTTTTCCTTACCTCCCCTTCGCATTCTCCGTTAGATAAAAAGTAGAGTTTTTTGGGTAGTGTAGTTAGTGCAGGCCTTCTTCACCTTTCCTGCCTTGTGTGTGTGTGTGTGTGTGTGGGTTGGGGTTGTCAGCCTTTGGTACCTTGTACCTATTTGGCTTTGATCATGGCAGATCAACAAAAGTTGATCTTTAGAAAATGCACAGTGTGGCCATAAGTTATCACCTGCAGATGGCTACACTGTGTGTTTGGTGGCAGCTCACTTAACCACCGACTGCTCCATATGCACAGGGTTTAACCCCAGGGCCCTGAAAGACTGCAGGGCCAAGCTGATTTTTGAAGGGGCTTCTCCCCTCCACAGAGGCGGCCGCCTCCTCGTCTTCTGTTGGGACTGTTTCTGCGGTCATGGCTGTGACCGCTTCTTCTACAATTATTGTGTCCACCCCTCCCTCTCAGGCTGGGACTCACCATCATGACCACAGACCTGGGGAAAGGGAGTCCAGAAAAGACAGACAGAGAGAGAGAGAACGAAAAGAGAAGGAAGAGATCCCTGGAGCGCTCTGATCCGGCGGGTCCTCCTCCCAAGCTGTCATTACCAGGCTGACTTCTCTTCGGCTCCGTTCTCCAAAGGTTTCCCTGGAAGCCAGAGGAGGTTCAGTCTCCGTCTAGGGCCTCCATTTACCATCCTTCCCGGCTGGTGTCAGTGGCTTCTTCAAGGTCAACTAGGAGTTTATCGATAGCCGTCATGGACAGGATGATGCGAAGGTTTATTCGCACCCAGCTGCAGATGGGGGTCTTGCTGGCACCCTCTCCCTCTGGAGGAGGGAGCTCAATACCGTTGTTTGCCCCAATTTCTCCTTCTCTGAACCATCCACTGATATCGGAATCCCTTGATCCATGTGGTTCTGGAGTCTGGGGGTCGTCGTCGATGGTACCGTCTACTTTGATGCAGACAGTTACCTTGAGCACATCGGGTCTGACCAGCTCGGATCCGAGCTGTTGGAGCCGTAGTCTGGGCATCAGATCCAAGGGGTTGGGTTTTCTCCTTTGGCTCTGACTTTGTCTGGTCACGGCCTACCCTCGGGGTCTCAGAGCCTCCAGGCTCGGCTTCGATCCCCGTGTCGGATCCGGGAGAGCGTCCTTCCTTTCAGTGGTCCAGGAGGCTCGCTTCCCCTCGGCATTTGACATGGTGGAGAGGGTTCTCTCAAATGGATCGAGCCCCTTGACCATCTCCTCAGAGTCCGCCCTGGCCCCTTCACTTCTGGGTGTGTCTTCTACCATTCTGCCCATGCAGGGACAGCCCGTGCTTGACATGCCCCAGACTGTTCCCCTCGAGGA
The DNA here is from genome assembly GCF_019279795.1 of Protopterus annectens. Lineage (NCBI taxonomy): Eukaryota > Metazoa > Chordata > Ceratodontiformes > Protopteridae > Protopterus > Protopterus annectens. Next base: position 861,380,455 of record NC_056747.1, on the reverse strand, counting down.
ACCACAAGCTGTTCGTGAGTCCTTTCTGGAGGGTCCCACTGAAGAGGTTACTCACAAAAGCAAGTGCAAGAGGAGGAACATGGACTTCCCCGAGTCCCTCACTGAGGATACCGACTTGGAGTTAGGGGAAGGCTCCCCCAGATCAGCCCCCCCCGGAGGATGTCTCCTTTGGAGACATCGTGGAAATCCTGCGCCAGTGGGTGTTGATCTGCCCCAAGCCTTCCTTGGATGAGTCTGTGTTTCTGGAGGCATTCGACACGGGCCCATCTACTTCTTGGGTGCCCCCCCCCACACACACACACACAGACACCCTGGTGGACCTCATTACCACTAGGGCATGGAAAGAGCCGGTCACTGTGGAGCCAATTCCAAAGCATCCAGATAAAATTTTGAGCCTCCCAGTAGATAGACCAAGCTGGAACAAGTGATCCCCAGTGGATGCCATGGTGGTAGCAACTACCACAAAGAAGGAACTGGCACAGGAGATCTCTATGGTCCATCCTCCAGACTGAGAGTCCAGGATGATGGACCATCTGGGAAAGCGGACTTATGCTTCAGCCACCTTTTGTATAAGGGCGCTGAATTATATGGCCCACGTTACCAGACTTCAGCGTGACCTGATAAAAGAGTACACTAAGTGTCCCCCGGAGTCCATGTCACTAGAGGATAGATGCACATTCTCTTCGCGAATGACCACTCTGAAAGCGGTTACCAACACGTCCATCCGCCTCCTTTCTCATGCCACCGAAGGATCGGCATGGCCGGCCGGGTCCGTCGTTGCCATGAGGTGACACACCTGGCTCAGGCTATGTAATTTCGTAGACCCCTTCAAGGGGTCTTTTGCAAATGGTCCCTATGACTGCACTTCCTTGTTTGGGAAGACATTTCGTGATGCACTAGTCCAGAGTGAGAAGGACAGGAAGACACTGTCTGCTGTCAGGATCCACTTCTTTAACCTACAAAGATCCTTTTCTAGGAATCAATGAGGGAAAAGAAGATGTGGTTCCGGAAGTCTCAGTATTCCCGGGACACTCAGGACTCCTTTTCCCCTAGAGGCAGAGGGGGACAAGACAGACGCCGGCCCAGAGGCTGGGAGGGTCCGAAGAACTTCGGGTCTTGAGGACCGTTCTTGGACAGACCCACGCAGCAGCCCTGAGGGGTTGCACGACTGCACTGGAGGCAATCGGGGGCCGCTTTTCGATGCACCTGATGGCGTGTCAAAAGACCATTGGGTGCTCTAGATAATATCCCGAGGTTACACAGTTCCCTTTGTGACACATCCCTTTCCCCCAAAGCACCTCCCAGACGTTACACCTGCGCAAAGGGAGGCAGCAGTGCTCGAAGTAGAAAAGCTGCTAAGCAAATGGGCCATCCAGCCTGTCCCCCCAGATCAGTGTGGATCAGGCATTTATTCCAGGTTCTTTATGGTGCCAAAAAAGACAGGGGACTTGAGGCCAGTTCTCAACCTTTCCATTCTAAACCTGTCAGTTGCCAAAGAAAAGTTCTGGATGGTCATTCTGCAATCCATCCTGCCTTATCTGCAAGAAAACGACTTGATGTGCTCAATAGACCTCCAGGATGCGTACTGCCATATAAAGATGCGCAGATGCTCCAGGAGATTTCTCCGCTTTTGGCTAGGGGCCAATCACTACCAGTTCCGGGCCCCACCCTTCAGTCTCACCACAACCCCCAGGGTGTTCACCAAGGTCATGGCAGCAGTAGCAGCTCACCTGAAGCTTTAGGGCATACAGGTCTAGCCGTACTTGGACGATTGGCTCCTTGCCACTCCCACCAGGCAGCTACTCTGTCAAGCCAGGGATTATTTCCAGAAGTTGTCAGACTTGCTGGGCATCACAATAAATATAGCCAGGTCCTCTCTAGAACATGTTCAGGTCCTGGACTACATGGGGGAGAATAAACACATTACAATCCAAAGTCTTTCTGACTCCAGGGAGGGTTTGGAGCTTAAATCTTCATGTTCTTTTAGTCTTTCAGTATCCCCTTCCTCCAGCCGAAGTGGTGTTAAGAGCCCTAGGATCCATGGCAGCCACTATCACTCTTCTTCCTTGTGCTCGTCTTCACATGCTTGTTCTGCAGTGGAAATTAGCAGTCCAGTGGTCCTTATTGGATCGACCATTGACTCTTCCAATTTGCATAAGTGAAGCGTGCGGGAAGCCCCTCCTCTGGTGGCTACACTCACTGTAGATAGTAGAGAGACGGTCCTTTGTTGTAGCCCCTCCCCACGCCACGGTGACCACGGACGCCTCCTGACTAGGGGGGGTGCTTGCTCTGCAGGACAGTCCAAGGCACATGGTCCCTGAACGAGACCAATCTAATTATCAGTGTTCTGGAGATGAGGGCGGTCTTATTAGCATTGCAGGCCCTTCTTACCTTTCTTCCTCTGGGAACTATTGTGATTCAGACAGACAATATGTCAGTGGTCTGGTACATCAACAAACAGGGAGGAAACAGATCCTACCCCCTTTGTCGAGAGGCCATGAGATTGTGGGAATGGGCGATCTCCACCAACTATTTTCTGATAGCAATGCACATTCCGAGTTGGTCCAACATACTGGAGGACAAATTGAGCAGGACTATCCTAATGCCTTGCAAGTGGTCTCTGAATCCTTATGTAGCGGAGCAGATCTTCCTCGAGTGGGGTCGGCCTTGCTGTTATCTCTTCGCATCTCCTATCTACACGAAGTGCTGGGAGTTCTTTGCTTGGATCCCCCCACAGGGGGAATCCCCCAGGGACACTCCGGTCCATGCTTGGCGTCCCGGTCTCCTTTATGCATATCCTCTGTTATCTCTCATTACAAAGTTTTTAAGGATGGCTCGTCAGTTGGGGAGCAGAGTCATCCTTATTGCCCCATTCTGGCCTCGCCAAATCTGGTTTCCCTGTCTGTGGGGTCATCTGGTAGCTCCTCCTTGAATCTCGGATCTCATTTTGCATCCATCGGGGATTCCCCTTCCAGACCTGGGCAGTCTGAAGCTCACAGCTTGGCTGCTCCCAGTTCCATTGATTGTCAAGACTCTCAGACTTTCTTCCCCTGTTAGATCTATTCTGATGGCAGCTCATATGTCGTCCACCAGAAAAGTTTACAGTAGTAAGTGGAAGCGTTTTTCTATCTGGGCTTCTCAGAGGGATTTAGATCCTTTTATGGCTCCAGTACCAGCGGTTCTTGAATTTTTAGCACACATTTTCCAGCAGAGTGCCAGCTCTTCTACAGTGAAAGTTCAACAGACTGCCATTTCTAATTTACGTGTGGGTGAAAACATGGGGTCTTTAGCTTCCTCCATACTCTGCAAAATCTTTATTAAAGGTACCTTTCTTTTAAGGCCTCCGGTTAAGGACCCTACTCCTCCTTGGGACCTTACCTTAGTTTTACAGGCATTAGTTGCTCCGCCCTTTGAGCCGGCTGCCTCTGTCGACTTGAAATTTTTGTCTTGGAAAACGGCTTTCCTAGTGGCTATCACCTCAGCTAAGAGAGTGTCAGAACTTCAAGCATTATCTGTTAAACCTCCTTATATGAAGGACAGGGTCTCACTTCGGAATAATCCTTCTCTTTTGCCTAAAGTGGCTTTAGAATCAAATATCAATCAATCTACCTGTTTTTTTTCCAAATTTTCAGAATAGGGAGGAATGTAAACTACATTTGTTAGATATGCATAGGCAGTTACTTTTCTCCTTACACAGGACTAGGTCCTTTCGCGAGTCTGACCAATTATTTGTGTCCTTCACAAGACCTTTTCTAGGCAAACCAGTTTCCAAGGTGACAATTGCCAAGTGGATTTCCTTTTGTATTCTGCAGGTTTACAAAGATAAAGGTATGCCTATTCCGGAGAAGGTTCATGTCCATTCTACCAGGTCCATGGCTACGTCAGCTGCTTTTTCGTCCAATGTATCCTTGGATGATATTTGTTCAGCGGCTACTTGGTCCTCATCTCATTCTTTCATTTCACATTATAAATTGGACATGGTTTCCAGAGGGAGAGCATCCTTTGACTCCGCGGTGCTCCGGAATATCCTTCCATGAGGGCCTCCCATAGTTATGGTAGCTGGGGACTCTGTCCCACAGGTTGATGACCAAATGAAGTTAACTACTTCAGATAAAGAAGTTATGTACTTACCATAACATTCCATCTGAGTAGTTAGACTTCATTTGTCATCAACTGTCCCTCCCTCCTTCCCCTTGGCCTTTTATTGGATTTTTTCACCTGAGCAACTAAGAGATAGTACCCTTGCAGTCCTCTTGCTTTTACTTGTAGGTCAGGTATTGCTGATCGGGCTCATGTGTTGAGTGGCAAACTGGATCTGAAGGAGGGAAGGAGATGCAGTAGTATTATGGGTAAGGGGAGGAACTTGAAGCTCGGATCTGATGCTGGTGAAACTCCTGTCTCGGATCCAAAGCCCACAGGTTGATGACAGATGAAGTCTAAATACTCAGATGGAATGTTATGGTAAGTACATAACTTCTTTAGTTCAACAATTGGCTAAGTTTCTGGTGTCATTCTAAGGGAATCCAGTGTTTGCCTAGGATGTCATGACTGACCGACCTTGATGCTTTGCCAGAGATGGCCTGCATCTGTCACCCCTGGGCTTCTGGATACTGGCCAAGGCTCTTGCCACCCCTGTAGTGCCTTTTTTAGGTGGTGTTCCAAAGATCAAATTACCACCGTAACAGCAACAAACAAATGCAATTTGAGAGTCATGCTGCTCAGCACTAGAAGTTTAAATCTCAAAATGCACTCGCTCGAAACACTCCTTAAAATGGAGAACATCGACATTTGTGCTGTAACAGAAACCTGGCTGAAGGCAGCAGAAAGCACCCCTGCACTACCAGGCTATAACTCATTCCACACCTTTCGGCCCCAGAACTTGGACCGAAGCTCCAAAGGCAGTGGTGTTTCCATATTCATAAAGAATGCTCACACCTCCAGACTGGTAGCCCAATATAATGCTTCAGAGGTACTTCAGGTGCAGCTAACATTGGGTAAGACAGTGATTCAGGTCGTATCCTGCTATAGGTCCCCAACCATGTCCCAAGACTCACACTCCACATTCCTACGCACCCTGGAGAATATTAGGGTCCAACCTAACACTTTCATACTGGGAGACTTCAACTACCCCTCCATTAACTGGGAAAACTACTCATGTACCAATACACTTGCCCAACGTTTCCTGGAATTCTTTAATTCCAATGCCCTGGACCAGCTTGTTCTTATCAACACTAGAGGTAGCAACATTCTTGACCTGGTCATTACTAACATGGGTGACTGTTGCTCTACACCAGTAATCAACTCCTCCCTGGTTAGATCCAACCACAAACTAATCACCTTGGAAATCCACATCCCCCCCCCCCCTCCCGCAAAGGTAACCACCATGAAAAACTTCTCCAAAGGTAACTTTGGGCTCCTAAAAACAGAGGTAGCTAACTTCACGGCACTCAATGCAAATGGAGAATAGTTGCATGACTGCCAAATCATACACCAGTGCACTGTATGAACACGTACACAAATGCATGGATCTCGCCATGCCCAATAGAACCAAGATGCTCTCTTTCAAAAAAGAAGCCAATCTGGTGGTCCCCTGCCATAAACAAACTCTACAACAGAAGGAAGAAACTGATGCAGAATAAGATGAAGTCCCAAGACTGGAAAAAACTCCCTTATCAGCCTCAACAAAAAGTTGAGATCCCTCATCAAATCCTCCAAAGCTAGCTGTGAAAACAGAATTGCAGCAGACAATAACTATAACCACAAGGCCTTCTATAGTTATGTAAAGAATCTTCATGGCAATACCCAGATTTGCTCTGAGCTACTGCACAGTGGTACCTCCTATACCGAGCCAACAGATATTGCCAATATACTGGCCGACAGATTCAGTGCCAACTTTACCCCTGCCCCCAAAGGACCAATCACAGTACCAGTAGATTGCCAGGCACCAAGTATTACTGCTACACAGGTTAAAACAGCATGGTCCAAGGCCAAGAATACAGCTTCTATGGGACCTGACAATATCCCTGGGTGTGTTCTACATAAACTACAGAGTAAACTGGCACCTGACCTGTGTGCCCTGTTCAATCACAGCCTCACCTGAGGCTCTGTCCCTACCAAATGGCACACTGCTACAGTCATCCCTCTCCACAAAGGAGGAGCAACTACAGACCCTGGGAACTATCTCCCCATTAGCCTGATGAGTCTGATATGCAAAGCTATGGAACTCATTATCATGGACCTAATAAACAAGGATATAGGGAATCTCAAAACTCTGGATCCCACACAGTTTGGCTTTGTGCAGGGTAGATCATGCCTGCTCAACTTGGTCGACTTCCTTGAGTCAGTCAGAAGAGCTGTGGATGAAGGCAAGGTGATTCATACAGCCTACCTTGATCTGGCCAAGGCTTTGATGCCATTCTCCACTCAGGAATAATAGAAAAACTCACTAAGCTAGGCATCAACCCCTATATCACTAGGTGGGTTGCAAATTGGCTCACAGATAGAACCCACAGTGTGAAAGTAGCTGACTCCAAGTCAGACTGCCGACCAGTCACAAGTGGAGTCCCACAGGGTTTGGTCCTGGGTCCTCTCCTGTTTGATATCTACTTCTCTGAAGTTCAGGCCAACACGAAGGGATTCTGGCTGACAAAGTTCGCAGATGATTGCAAGTTGGGAGCTATTATTAACTCCCCAAGTGATGTTGACATCCTACAGAAAGGCCTCACTGAGACCAACAACTGGTGTCAGAACCATGGCCTTAAGCTCAATGCCAAATAAATGTGTCATCATCTCCTTTGGGAAAACCCCAGTTCCCATGAATTACCACACCGATGGTAGTCCACTGAACACAGAAGGCATTGTAAGACATCTGGGAACACAGGTTGACAGCAAACTCTCTTTTGACCACCACATTGCCACTGTGGTCAGAAAGTCCTTCTATGTGGCATATCTCATTACTAAGGGTTTTGCATCCAGGAAGAAAGAGGTCATTGTTTCCCCTCTACTCTTCCCTCATTAGGCCAGTCATCTAGTACAATGCTCCATTTGGCATGTACCTCACTAGACACCTGCAACAACTGGAGAGGCCACAAAAGTACCTCACAAAGAGGATCCTAGGCCTTAAACACTTGTCCTATATGGACCGACTCAAATATTCTCTGTCTCATATCGCCTACTTAGAGGCGATCTCTGCCTGACTTACAAAGCCATGTCTGATCCAGCTCTGTTAGAAGTGCTACATCTAAAGAAATCCCAATCCTTCCGCACCACATGCGCCAGAGATCTCAAGCTCATTACCGCAATCAACAGAACGTGCTGGGAGGGACAGGTTCATAACCCATAGACTTCCCATACATGTCAAACAGAGCACCTCACTGACCCTCTTCGAGAAATCTTGATGAGTGAATGGGAAATAGAAAATTCACCTGGGGATCACTCCAGTGGCTCTACTCGACAGAGGCACTGGGAACTAAGGTAGAGTGGCATGATGCCAGGGTAATCCTATAGGCTAGGCTTGTAAAGGCTCCAGGGTCATTAGCCTAGTACACACCTATGAATAAAATAAAAATAATAAAATTGATAATCACCTCGCCACAGTAGTCAGGAAATCCTACTACGTGGCATACCTCATCACAAAAGGGTTCTCATCCAGGAAAAAAGAGGTCATTGTTCCCCTCTACTCGACACTCATCAGACTCATTATAGAGTGCAAATGCCCCTTTTGGAATGTACCTCACAAGACATCTGCAGCAGCTGGAAAGGCCACAGAAGTACCTCACAAAGAGGATTACTGGCCTCAAACAGATGCCTTACACTGACTGTCTCAAAAAACTCCAGCTTTACTCTGTAGCATATCGCCTACTCCGAGGTGATCTCTGCCTAACATATAAAGCTATGTCAAACCCAGAGCTGTTGGACATGCTACACCTAAAGTAATCCCAATCCCTCTGAGCTACATGCTCTAGGGACCTAAACCTTGTCACCACAATAAACAGGACATGTTGGAGGGATGGATTCCTGTCCCAGAGACTTCCCATACTCTGGAATAAGCTACCCATCTATGTCAAGAAAAATTCCTCATTAGCACTCTTCAAGAAAAATCTTGATGAGTGGATGGGAAGTAGAAAATACACCCCAGGGATCACTTCTGTGGCTCTGCTCGACAGGGGCACAGGAAAATAATTTTCTTGGATGGCGTAAACCAGGGAACCGTGTTGGCTTGGCTTACTTAGGCCCTTGGGCCGATAGCCTAGTACCCTACCTATGAACCTAAAAGAAAAAAAAAGCACATGTTTATACTAGTACCCCCATTGCAGTTCCAAAAAAAAAAAAAAAAAAAAAACCTGAGAAAACTTTACTTAAAGTCTAATTGGATTGGATGTGGATTGGTTTTGTCTTATCTTTAAAGCCCTCTCAGCTGGGAAAAACCCTGATTGCTTTCAAAGAACATTATGTCCTAGCCAATTTCTCTTTCCTTTTTTTTTTCCTTTTCCTCAGTCAATCCCCTTCAAGCAGCTCCAGTTTCTTTTTATCAGATTTTCTCCTTGGAGATAAGAGAACCAGACAGCCAGCCAGTTTCTCATTATCAGATTGTGTCCAAGGAAACATGAAGACCAGCTGCAGAATTGTTGCCAAGTATATATGAATTTGCTAGAAAAACACCTCATAATATTCAATATTCTTTTTTCATTACTTGCTCTGTCTTAAAACTAATCAGTCTAAGGTCCTTAATAAGTCATTTCACCATGAAAGAATGAAAAAAGCACATTAATTTTAACTTTGTCATGCCTTTTTAACCAGGCTCTTTTTTTTACATTGCATTGCCTATATTTCTCAAAACTGTACAAGAAGAAAGAGTGAAGAGGGGAGAAAAAGGAAAACAGCAGCACCAGTTGACAATCTCTATTACACTTAAAAATAATGTGCAAAGAAAATCATATACTACAAATACAGTACTATTAAGAAAAGAAAATGTTTTCTTTACTTACAGTTAACGTTCTCCCTTCTTTTCCCCTCCCCAAAACATTTTTCCGAACATTAATGACATGAAGTAGGTCATATACCTTAGAGTCCCCCACAAATCCAAGAAATTTTGAAAAAGTCCAATATTTCCAGATTTTCTTGTTTTGTCATATTTCACAAATATAATTATTACATTGTAATCCCACATTGAGTTACTAGTTTTGTTACTGTTCTCCATCACCCAAATCCTGCCTCTGCTTCATTCCAACGTACTCTTGATTCTTCTAGTCATCTCTCGTGCTCCCTTCCTTCTCTCCAACATTTTCCGTCGACAAACTGGAAAAGGTTTCACAGGTACAAGTCTCTTTGTGGTCTTTCTTACCAGAAGAACAAGAAGCAGAATCTCCTTCTGTTTCATATTTTTTGCTGGACAAACTTTTGTATTTCTTTCTTAACATGCACTTCATCAAAAAATAATTTTGTCCCTCCAGAGAAGAATACCTTAAAGAGAGCTGGATCCAGCAGTTTGAATCTCACACCTGTTTCTCGACATTCCCTGAATAGTGGACTCAATTTACTCCTCTTCTGCCTGGTATACAGTGATTATTCATTCTCCACAAACACTCTGCTGTCTCCACTTTGTGTTTTGACCTTCTGCCACAGTTTTGCCAGAATCGACTCCTTCAGCTGGTAGGATTGCTTCTTTGTTATGAAAGGTTTAGGTTGCTTTGTTATAGCTAGGTTTGGAGCATACACACAATGTGCCCTTTCAACTAACAATTCATTCTGTGGAATACCAATCCAGTTGCTTATTTTTGCTTTCATAAAATTAATGCAGTCTGTTCCTTCTAGCGTCTCTGGTATAGCTGAAAATCTCAGGTTTTCCCTACATGCTCTGATCTCTAATTCTATTATTTTTTAAACATGTCTTAATGAGCAGTCACATATTCAGCCAGCCTTTTCTTCATTTCGACTTCTGATTTTTGCAGCTTTATCATCTCATCTGAATGTTTAAAGTTTCTTGCATTTTTTCCAGCCTTTTGTTGTTTGTGTTGATATACTCCATCAGTGTTTTGTTTTAGTTTATGCAGTTGTCTTATATCTTCCTGTAGGTTATTGGAAGTCATGTCTGAAGGTTGCATTGCTTTTTGATGAACAGCTGCAGAACTTTCCCCAGTCAGTGTTTCTTCCTCACTTTTTGTAGCTGTTTTTTTCCAGGTCTTCTGTATTTCTTTATTCCTGGCATCCAGGCAGTGCACTTACTAGCCAGTTATTGAAAGTTACCTATACACACATGTCTACTGGCCTTCTCTGCTGAGTTTCTGTTTTCACACTGGGAGAGCTAGAAACAAGCTGTTACTCAGTGTGCAGCCATTTTGAAAGTCTCATCAGATTACTGTTTTGTCCACAAAGCTATTTCCCTTGTATCAGATCATGATGTCAGGGCAGAGTATTAATTGTTTACATACTGCTAATGGTGTATCTTTTGTGTTTATATTATAGTCTGTATATTTCTGGCATGAATCTGTATAACTAAGAGCTATTTGCATGATTAATGGATGCAAATTATTAAAGCAGTACCTAAAACACCCAATGACTTATGCATGTTATCCATCTTAACCATCACTAGGAGTGCTGGAAAGACTAGTATACAGGCAAGTAACAGTCTCCCCAAAAAATGCGTAATTCTCTCTAGACACCAACATGGATTTTGGAAAGTTGAAGTATAGTGACCTCCATATACTCTCTTACTGATGGACGCCTTCAAAACATGAACAATAGACAGCTCACAGACTCATTATTTGTAGGCCTTTCAGAAACGCTTGATATAACAGACCACACAATCTTGATCAATTTTCTGCTGGTGTCATGGAATTTGTCCCCAGGCAGTGAAACTCATTCCTCACCAAAAGACATTTAAAAGTACAGGTTAGAGCCACTGCACACAGATGTGCCTCAGGATTCATCCCTTCCTGTAGTCTTACTCTTCCAGTTTATTAACACACTCACAGCTGACCTCCCTGTCATCCTTTCTGCAGATCTACAGATCTAAAACCTCATTAACAACTTTACAAAACTCCATAGAGAATGACCTTCTCAAACTCATTAGCTACAAAACACTACCTCATCCTCAACATTAAAAAACCAAGGCCATGTTTTTTTATAACCCTCCAAAGATTAAACGAATCCTCAGATAACTGAGCTATTAGGCAGCCTAGCCAAGAACCTGTTGAAACTGTCAATACAAGTACCTAAGGATCTGTCTTGATTCTTGCCTCACCTTCCACTACCATATCCTTACAACAAAAAACAAATCTCCCATATCTTAATCTCAGAAGGAAGATTAGCGTTGGGAAAGATATTGTCTTCTCGCTCAATTATAATATGGATCTTCTATCTTTGCTGCAGAATAAAAAAAAAAAGTTTGGCCACACTGCAAAAGTATGAAGATTCAGAACCTTTTCACTACAAAGACAACATTGCTCAGTACTTAAGGATAACTGGCTTCCCATCAAACACAGGTACACCTTACTAATGGTCTTTCTTGTAGTCAAACTTTAAAACTTAAACACCTTCCATTTCTTCATTGGAAGACCCTCAAAGCTGTTAGCCCTTTACACCTGTAGGTCAACTCCCCTCCCCTCTACTACTGCCAAAATATATATAGCACACAATAGATTACATTGACCTGGCTATGAGTTTGCAGTTCGAACTCCAAAATAAGGGGAACTGTCTTACAACATGTAAAATCCATTTTCTCTTACTCTAAATTTTGTGTGGAAGTAAAGAATTGCCATTTCAAAGATGCATGAGGCAAGTGCTGCCTAACTTGAGAAAGCATTTTAAATACTACCTCTGTAGTCAGTCATCCATAATCACTAGCACTGCATCTAACTTTATTACCAAGTGTGCAAGAACATACCATTTCTGTAATGCTGGAATACATGGCCTCTATGATTTCCATGATTGCCAGACTTCAAATGAGGAAAATGCAGTACTACTTCAGGTCAGTCTGGACTTGAGATCAATACCCCTAATCTTTTCATGCTCCAGTCCTGGAGGTTCTTAAGAAGGAAGGTTCTGTGATGAGTTGACCAGTTATGTATCAGTCCAGATCTCCTCTTTTCACTTCCTCCTCCTCTTTAGGGGCAGTGTCAAAAGGAGTGAAAGTGCAACAGGACAGACAGAAGCAAATTAAAGTCAAAGAGTTGACTGCACTAAATGCTTTGAAAGCCTTGAATCATCTCTGTTTTCCAGGACCTCTGCTGGTTAATACAGACAACATCATTGTCATGTGGTACATAAACAAAAATGTGAGTACACAATCTTATCACCTTTACGGTCTTGCTGAGATAGCCAGGGAAGTAGCAACTCATCTTAGGTTTACTCGGCAAATATCATACATTCTGTCAGGGCAAAACATTGTAGCAACCAATCTGAGCAGTACCAAGACAGACCCTCATGAATGGAAAATGTATCCTTAGTGATCTAGTGATTAAGAGTTGGCACACTCACCACCACTGTACTAGTTCAATTGCCAGTCATTGAATTCCAGTAGGGTTTTTGGAGATTGACATAATCAAAACTCCAAACCAAAGAAGCAAGTCACAGAAGGCTCTCCAGTTACTTTGTTTTGTTCCAAGGATGATAAAAGCACCATTTAAAACCAAGAATGTTTGTAAAAATAAATCTCATTGAAAACTCAGAGAGATCGGGATAATAGTTAAGGTGTTTACCTCACTGACACAAGGTACATGGTTTGATTCTCACCTTTGAAAGGGAAATGGGCCATGCTTAAAAAGGCCCTCAAAGGCAATTAGCCTTGTACTTACCTATGAACTGCAACCAGGAGTCTTCCAGGTATTGATCCATTTGTGGGGAGTAACTCAGATACATCTGTTTGCTTCCATTCAAGAGAGGCAGTTAAAAAAATCTGTTCTAGGACTCCATGCAAACAGGACTGGAAGGTACGTGTCTTCTTATTCCCATGAGCAGGAATGTATCTTTATGCCTAATCCACCCTTTCTTGTGATACCAAGATTCTTCTAAAGATTCAGAGAGACTTTCCAAAGATTGTGGTGGTGACTTCTTTTGGACCCAGGCTACATTGGCTCTTTCTTCTTTTGAAACTGACCTCGGACAATCATCACAAGCTTTCTTCACAGACTGGTTTTACTAATAAAAGATTGGAGTAGTCTGATACACCCCATATACAAACCAGCATGAAAACTCTTTACTTGACTACCTGGATGATAGAATTTTAATACCTCTTAGGCACATTCTTTTCTGAGGACATGCAGCAGGTACTGAAGGAGGCCAAAAAAAAATGCAACAAGGAAATCATATATGTGCCTGTGGAAGGGGTTTTCCAGTTGTTGCCAATCCAAAAATCAGGACCCTTTTAAGGACCAGATGCATCTGGTTCTTGATTATTCTATAGCCTTTCTTACTCTTCTGTCAAGATTTATCTGTTGGCCATTTCTGCCTGTCTGCCATTGCTTTTCTTCCTGTCTTGAAGTCCAGCAGTTTTTGAAAGGGGTTTTATTCCTTCATCCACCTAGAAGCAGGTGACTTCTTGAGATCTTAACTTTGTGCTTGAAAAGCTAACTCTTCTTCCATTTGAATCAGCTCATCAGGTGAATTTGAGGTTCCTAACTTGGAAGACAGCTTTTATGTGTTGCTCTAACTTCTACTAGAAGAGCATCTAAATTGCAAGCTTTTATGGTGAGTCATCACTTCCTGATTTCCCACAAAGATAGAGTTTCTTTGAGAACAATTCCTTCTTTTATGCCCGAAGTGTTTTTTAAGCCGCTTTGGTGCAGCGGTATAATTGTTGCCTCACAGCAAGAGGTTCTCTTGTTCAGTTCTTGGCTGGAGTGCCTTCTGTGTGGAAGTCTGCATGTCCTCCCCACAGTCGAGTGGCGTTCGAAAGACATGCGTGAATGGGCGTGCCTTCGCTGAAGGTTGGGTGTCGGGCTGGCAACTCTGCACCATAAAAATCTACTGCCAATCATTAGCGGACCGGAGTTCCGCTGTGGCGACCCCTAATCGGGGAAAAGCCGAAAAGACAAACAAACATGCCTGAAGTGATTTCAGAGTTTACCTTGAGCTAGTCTATTAATCTTCCTGTCTTTTCTCCAGAACTGGTGAATGTTTGTAGGGGGGATAGGATTTTCATTACTCTGGTTGCTCACAGGGAGCTTAGATACTACTTGAACAGAACTGAGTCCTTCAGAAAATCTGATCACCTCTTTGTCTTCTGTGAAGGTAAAAGAAAAGGGCAACCAGTGCCAGAGCAGACAATCTGCAGATGGTTATCTCCTGCTGCTTCCATTTGTTACATATAACATGCCACTTCCCAGCAGGGTTAAGGGCCGTTCTATCAGGGCTTTGGCTTCTTCTGAGACTTTCTGGTACGGGGTGGACTTGAAGTATTCTAGCAGCAGAACCTTGGTCCTCTGTTTATACTGTTACAGAGCAATACAAACTGGATTCCTTCTCCAGGTCCACAACAGGCTTTGCTAGTGCCATTCTCCAGATGCTCCTGTATTCTTAATCCCCCTTTTTCGTTGTTTCTAAACTGTGGTAATCTACCCTAAAAGCCTTGGCTACAGTGATCTAATATTGAACATAGTACAGTTGTGTAAATTAACTTAACCATAACATTAGATTATATAATAGATAACTGTTGCAATAGCCATCCCTCCTTCCACCCCCTCATGTTTAGTTTTTTATTGCCATGGTGTAAATGTATATGCCCTTGTGTATATAGTTGCATTAGATTTTTTTTTGCCTCTTTTATCCCAACAGTACATCTTTCCACCTCTGGTTGACCTAGATTTTGGAAAAGAAGATTTGGGGTTTTCTTATTGGACTACTATCCTTCTTCCCCTGTCCACCTGGACAGCTACTGCTGTACATCAGCCAGAGATTTCTGCAAGTTGACAAGGCAAGGGAAAGCCAAAAATGCCATGAAAGATTGCCCCTGTTATATCACAGATGTGTTAAACCCAGGTTGGGATGGAGTTGTGCTGTGTATTTTAAATATAATTCCTTTTTATATCTCTCTGCACTAATGCAAGTGAGCAGGAACAACTTTTTTGTTATATTGCATTAAGTATGCCCCTGTATGTGGTGATATAATTTCAGTATATCCTTAATGCAGTATCTGCTACTGTAAATATAGCATATAAAAATATAGAGGGAGTTTCTTTAATGAGTAAGGAAGACGCATTTTACATTTTCATTTTACAAGTTTGTGATTTAATTTAGCAATTGTACATATTTTGTCTTAAAAGGATTTAAAGTCAGTTTCAACACTCAGTGGCAAGTAAAAATGGTACCTATTTTTTTAATTCTTTCTTGTGGGTGAACTGATTTGAGATTCTTCACAGCTACTGAACATGGCGTGGGATATAGGACTTTGCCTTCTGAATGAAGTCACATGTACTTGGAATTGCACACATCCCATTGTATTACAGTTTCCCTGTGCCCCACATATCTGCCTTGTGCTCATTCTTTTTTCCCTGTTTATAAACAACATCACATGTAGCAGTGCTTCCTGCTCAGTCATTCTTTAATTTGATGACATACTTCTCCATTCTGAAGATAAAGACCTGAAAACATTAGAAAATGATTTGCAGAATGACTTCATTCTGTATGCAGATGGTTTCAGAAAACTGACTCTAAATATAGCTAAAACAAGTAGCAGTGCTGTTTGGCTGTTATAAACTGACCAATACAATACCAATAAATACCACTATAAATATAACTAAACTTAATAATAGATTCCAAGGAATTCAAAGGTACAGATACTTATGAGTCTTCCTTGACCATACCCTGTCTTTCATTCCTTCTTTCCTCATACAGATTACATAACCAATGAGTTCTGATGCATTAAAAGGCCTGATGCAGAGTATCAAATCACATTTATAGTTTCATAGGTGAGTAGTAGATTAAAGACCTCTGGGGCCCTTATAAGTCTAGCCATGTGACCGACAAATCTGAATTATATATGGGGTGACTTACTGAATACATCTGTCCATCAGGCACATAGGCGTCAGACCTGGGAGGAATTTCCTATCCATTGGTCCAAGTTGCACTTAAGTAAGTATGGGGGGGGGGGACTCTGCTTCACATGGATGGAGAGCCTGTTCCAGAGCATGGGCATTCTGAGAAACATATCTTTTTCCAACAAGTCCTGTTTATGTTGCAAGTAAAATTTAGGTCTTTTAATCTAGTGGTTCTGATTTTTGTTTTTCAGATGTGCAGAACGTTCATCAGAACAGGGTCCAGGGATACCTTGTATGCCAGGCAAAGATCACCTCTCAGAAGTCTGTATGACACTGAGTAAAGAAAAAGGGCTAGAGTAGGAAATTTTGTTTACTCCCTGTATTTTTTGTAAGGAAGCTTTGTGGAAGTTACAGTTGCTGCATGTGTCTGATCAGATACATAACAAAAAGGGCATTATACTCCTATGATGGGTCTGATGAGGGCCGAGTACAGTGGCACGATGATTTCTCTGGACCTAGATGCCAAGCCTTTGCTTATAAGTTGAGCAACCTAGAAGGATTTTTACCACCTTGGACACATGTTGGCCGAAGGCTAGGTTACTGTCTACATGAATTCCTATATTCCTGACTACTGAATCAACTTTCAGGGGATGTTTTATTAATGACCTAGTTACCTGGTGTGGTTGACTTCCCAAAAGGTACTATAATGCATTTCTTGGTATTGAGTTTTCAGCCATGGCTTTGACACCAAAGCATTTATCTGTGTTAGACCTTCCTGTAGGGTGTTCTCATCTTGAGAGGATTAAATGACTGCTCCCAGTTTGCAATCTTCTGCAAACTTGGTTAGCCAGAGGCCTTTGACATTGGCTTTGACATTCAAGAAATAGATGCCAAAGAGGAGCAGGCCTAGCACAGAACCTTGGGGGACTCCACTTGTGACTGGCCTCTTTGTGGAGGTAGTCTCACTAATTCTAACCTCCTGGGTCCTATCAGTGAGCCAGCTAACTATCCATTATGTGTTATAAAGGGGTTTATTCCTAGTTCTGCAAGTTTGTTCACAATACCAGAGTGAGGTATTGTATCAAATGCTTTCGCCAGAGCTAGTTAGGCAGTATGCACCATTTTCCCCTCATCCGTTGTCTTAGTGACCTTTTCAAAGAAGTCCACCAGATTCAGTAAGCATGACCTTCCTTTGACAAAGTCAAACTGGGATAGATTCAATGCCTGGAGGTCTTTGTTGATAAATTCAGTGAATCTTTTCATGGCTTTGCAAATAAGACTAGTCAGACTAATTAGTCTGTAGTTTCCATATCTGTTGATGGTCCTTCCTTATGAAGGAGGATGAATGTCGCTATCCTCCATTCTCATTGCACAAATCCTGTTTTAAGACCATAGTTAAATAATGACTCCAGGGGTCCTGATAAGTCATACTTTAGACTGTTCAGGAGGCATCCTCAGATGTTACTGGGGCTCACTGAAGGTGTGTTCTTGGCTTTAGCGAGCACAACCAGTACACGTTCCATAGCTATAGTCGGAGGGGTTATGTTTGAGAGTGTTTCTTGGGGGATGGCTGTGGGTGAGAGGGTGGTAAAGCTGGAATTGAATTTGTCTGCTAACAGGTTTGCTGTATTACCAGGCTCTGTGAATGTGGCACTATTAACCACCAGTTCAGCACATTGCTGTGTACTGCCCTTGAAGTCAACTGGAAAATGTTATTAGATTATATTTCAACAAAAAGGAAATCTGTCACTGTCAACATACTTATCCCTGGAGATGAATATGCCCTCCCAATAACAGCTTTAAATTAATCTCAGATGCTAAAACTCTTTAAACCACAATCAACAAAATATGTATTAGTTAGTCTAGCACCTAGGAATGAACGCCACTGTATAACTCTTCAAAAAGAAAATTGGCTATTAGTAACAACAAAGGCTACCGTCCTGGCCACAGTGATATTTAAACTACTATATAGCAAATATGGCCCCTATCTGATCAGTAAGTTTAGTATAAAAACCTCCCCATACCTGCTAAGTAACAGCATAGAAAATACACTAAATAGGCTTCAGTTTGGATAAGCTTTTAACAGCCTGCTTCCTGTAGTTTAGGGTAAAGGGTTTGATTCCTTCCACCTTGGTTTGCTTACTGCGTACCATTGAACAAGTCACTTAACAAGAGTGCGCTCCTTGCTCACCCTAGAAGGGGGTTACTTGTGCTCATTGGGATTACACTGTCAAATGAATAACATTAAAAAATGCACTGACTTAATTTTCATAGGTTTGTGTCAGTGTTTGGGTCCTTAGGCTGTAATTGGAATCCCCTACTACAAGAAAAGAGTAAACCAACAGAATATGTCAAATTTGGGGAGTAAGACACATAAAATGACCCAAGACAAGAATGCACTTGCATCTGTTTCTAAGACACTGGCTAAAATGTCTTCCACTGGCTTGGCTCTGTGGCACAGAGGGCTGGAGTCCTGACTACAGTCCAGGTGACTAGGGTTCATTTAGCTTTTCTGGCAGTGGATGGGCTCTCAGGGAGAGTGAGGGGGCATAGCCTACTTGCCTCTCCCAAGGGGGGGGGGGAGTAGCACCCACTTGGGGGCCTGTGAAGCAGTTTGGTCTTCCTGGTCGAGACCAGAGAGACCTCTGCTCATGCTTTGTGAATAGGAGCAGGATTGCTTGGAGGGAACAATTCCAGAAGAAATAAGGACATGTCTTTTGCTGTCAGCTCATTGCATGCTCCTCCCTGGCACCTTGCCAAGTGTGAATAAAACAGAAAATTTCAAACCACTCTTAATGGTTGACTGAACGATAACATTTCCCAGTTGACTTTCACCTTGGTGATAGGGAGAGAATGGGCTAATTGACCAGGAGACAGCTGATGTTCAACAGACAATGGGGGAGGGGTAAAATATATATCTACCACTGGTATCAACCTTTTTGCTCTTTGTTGTCTCTAGTACATTATTCTCTATGCAGACTGCAATAAGAAGGTTGTAGTAGAGACAGTTTGCATTTTAATAGCATCATGTTTATGGTACACCAACACACAGTTAGCTCTTGTCTTGTTACATTAGTATAGACCGGAAGGTGATATGTGACATTTGTACTTGTTCTTTTGATTGTAAATTATTATTGTAAAACATAAATAAATAGCAAAAATTGTTTCATAACATGTTACTCCTACAGTTTTCTGATACAGTTGTTGAACTTACATTTGCTAGTATCAACTTATCCAAATTTTTAGTAGTTTAAGTATTCTGTGATTTTGTTTGGGTAGCAACTGTTGATGTCTTGTATTTTGACTAATATTAGTGCTTGTTTAAAATTTTGTGTGTGGCACTTTTGCTGCAATCAGTCCTCTGTTACCTCTTTTGTGTGTGTGGATGTGTAGCGTACACGTACGTGCGTGTATGTTTTTTATTTTCTCATATGAATTTTGCCTCCATGCTTGCTGACTTTCAAGTTACCCCTTGGTAAGACATTGCACAATTGGAAGGGACATTTATCCCTGCAGCCACAAGGATCCTTCACGCTCTCACTGCCAACCCAGCAAAGAGAACATTTTTTTTATGTATGGCCTAACTCTGCCCTTCATGGAGTCATGAGCATTTGAGTCATCACAAAGACCACCTGTCCCCCTTTGCCCACATATGCATACCCACCCAAAAAATGTGTGCTAGTGAAGGCTGTCATTCCAAATTTGGATGGTTATTCCAACATCTTTGCATGATGATCTTCCTCTCGCCATTTCAGGAGTGGCACTAGATAGGTAGAAATCGGCCCCCAAACCACACACACACACACACACACACATTGCATAGCTTTGAGCTGTTCTGATTTTTGCCCTGTCCCTTGTAAACTCTTGGATTTTCCGGTAAGTCACTGAGAATTAGAGTCAGTCTGCAATGCCAGACTTGGAGTTTCATATTACTAATTGTTCAGAAAATGCTTTTTGATGCATATCTCATTGTTCTATTAACTTTTTATGTGGATTCTAATAATATGTAAACATTTTCACTAGTTTTGGGTCTTTGTCCCTGTTTCCTGATCAAAGAACTACTCCTGACTTTGCTGTCAAGTCCCAAGCCAGTAGTCCGACTCTGATCACCTAGGGTTACCACCTGTCCCACTTTGCGAGGGACAGTCCCTCTTTGGACAGTTCTGTCCTGCAAAAAAGTGAAAAAATGGCAAATGTCTTGAGATTTTAGGACAAAAATATTTCCTATAATTTCTTTAATAGTTGCATAAAACAGTTATTTTGTATCTGAAACACCTAAATGTTATGAGAAACAAAATAAGCAACTCAAATCCTGCAAGAATAAGCTTTTATTTTGGCAAAAAAGTGAAGTTCTGTCCTTTGTACTGGCCGTAGGTATGTTTTGAACTGCAAAATCTGACATTTCCACATAAAAAGTCCCACTTTGGGCATTTGAAAAGGTGGCAACCCTATGATCACCTGAGCTGTAATCAGGGCATTGTCACTATGCCACTGACAGAGGTGTGTTACCTCTTTTGATACCTTGTGCCAGGTTGGGAGAGAATGGGATCCTCAGTCCAGCTCACCTGCCTAGTTAAGAAATGACATAAGCAGCATCATTGCAGAATCTAATATTTCTTTCCTTAGTTACGCTGAATATGCTACATGTGGTTTTTTTTTTTGTTCCCACTATATATAACAGCTTGATGTTGTACTGTTTTATCCAATAATTGTGTTTCTTTTAAGTGGAACTCTTCTCCTTGGGCCTCTACTTTATGGGATCTGCCCAGTCAGAATTTCTTGTTTAAATAAATAAACATGATATGATATGATATATAAAAAAAGACTAAGAGAAGCATGTAACTCAATAAAGTAGAAAGGAGATTGCATATATTGTTCATATTATTGTAAAGTTATTAAAATTACTAAATAAGGCATGTGTTCTAACTTTAGGATTATCTTCTAATTTATTTTGCCATTGTATATTTATTTCTGTCTGCTTGTATTGCTTGTGACATTAGTTATGGCTAGAAAGGGTCCATTAGGATCAGCTCATCTACCAGATTAAGAAAAGAAAATAGATTTTATAAAGTTTTACTGAAGTGTCCATGACCCTTTAAACTTTATTGCAGTGCACTTACCTTAGAGCGGTTGCTGTAAATTTATCTAATGTTTTGGTTTGGATTACTTCTAGGGGATGGCTTTGAAGACTTCAGATCCGCTGGCGCAGATGATGGGTTTACTGACTTCAAAACCGCTGACACTATATCACCTCTAGAAACTTCAGAAAAAGACAAACCCTTCACTGCATCTTTTCCTCCAGCACCGTCACTTAAACAACAGTTACAATCACAGCAGCAGATGCAGACTAAGCTTCCTCTAAAAGTCAGTGACTTGGACCTTTTCTCCTTAACTTCATCTGGAGAGAACAAATCATTGTCTCTCTCACAAGAATCCGTTTCTTCTTCATTCCCTTTGCCTTTATCATCATCATCTACATCAAGTAATGCGGCTGGTAAAAGCTCCACTCTGGTGGATGATTTTGGTGATTTCAGTATTTTTGGTGACTCGTCTAGTGCCACATCTAGTGGAAGGAATGACTTTGCAGACTTTATGGCTTTCAGTAATACTACTGGATTCTCTGAACAGAAGTCTGAAAACAAATACAACACTTTGAAACAAGAGGGTGGTAGTGTCCTTACATCTAACTCATATATGAGTGTAAATGAAAATGGTCAACATCATTTGAGCTCTGTATCTGATAAATATGATGTCTTCAAGCAGCTTTCATTGGAAGGCTTTGAGGAACAGAAAGACAGTACCTTTTCTTCAGTGAAGGGTGAGGATGATTTTGCAGATTTCCAGACAGGAAAATTTTCATCAGGTCTCAGTAACTCTGATAAAGTCCTAATAGACAAAGTTGCAGCTTTCAGGCATGCCAAAGAAGACTCTGCTTCTGTCAAATCACTGGATCTCCCATCAATTGGTGGGAGCAGCATTGGAAAGGAGGATTCTGAAGATGCTCTCTCAGTTCAGTTTGACATGAAACTGAGTGATGTTGGAGGAGATTTGAAGCACGTTATGTCGGACAGTTCTCTGGATTTGCCACCTGTAAGTGGTCAGCATCCTCCAGCTGCAGGTGAGGAATTGGTTAGATTGCTCTGGTAGCATCACTGAATAGTGTCATTTATAATAGTGACACCAGAGTTGCATATTTTCTCAGCAAGCCTTTGCGATCATATGATAAACATTTATTTTTACTTGGCTCCCTTCAACTGTAACCAGCCTGCATATTTTGGAAATGTGTGTTGAGTCAGTAACATCCCCCACTGGCAAATTCAAGTATGACATCATAATCCTATGCCAGTATTATAGTCTGGTGCTAAACTTCAACAGTATTACAGTATCTTAAGCCTTTGTTGGTAAACCTAAACTGTTGACGATTGATAGGTTATTACAGTGCTGTAAAGATTAAGGCTAGATGCAAACACTGATGCTGGGCCACTGATTATTACAGTGGTAGGGACACTTGAAGCTGTGTGCACAGAGCAGTGCTACACTAGTTACACAGCTTGGGTGAGTTTTAGAAATTGCCTAAGATCCATCTTCAGTATTTTGTCACGTAAAGCATTTTTGCATGGTAATGCCAACATGTATATTTTGTTTTTCAGAGAAAAAAGAAAAATGCTAAACCTGTATAGGGTAGCATTTTGATGTATGAGAAGGGGAAGATAAAAAGGACTTGGGAAGTTCACTGGAGTATTTGGTTTATCATATTTTTAAGCTGTGTTCCACTAGTTGAATGTAAAATTCTGATGTTATGTTGTCCAATCTCGCCTACATTCTTACCTGTGGGTTCGGAGCCAAATGTCGGCTCCGACTCGGCCATACTTTTTTAGCTCGAAGTCTTTCTGTTGGCTGGACTAAGATGGTATCCCATGCTGCACTGCTCTCTATCCCCAGATCTCATTTGCCGCTCGTGTAGCTCGGACGTGGTCTCGCTCTTGGCTGTGGCTAAGTATCCTTAGGTACGTGGCAAGAGCACGAGATGCATCTAAATATCAATGTCCTGGAGATGAGAGCTGTGCTACTAGCGATGCAAACACTTCAGAGTTTTCTTCCTCTCGGGACTATTGCAATCCACTCAGAGTTTTCTTCCTCTCGGGACTATTGCAATCCACTCAGACAATATGTCAGTGGTGTGGTATCTGAACAAGCAGGGAGGAACCAAGTCTTATCCCCTTTGCAGGGAGGCCATGTGAGTGTGGCAGTGGGCAGTGTATTCCCAACATTTTCTGGTGGTAACGCACATTCCGGGGAAGTCCAATGTGATCGGAGACAGGCTAAGCAGAGCTATTCTGATGCCTTACGAGTGGTCCCAGAACTGTCAAGTTGCTGAGCAGATCTTCCGCAGGTGGGGTCAGCCTTGCTGCGACCTTTTTGCCAGCCCCCTCAATGCCAAATGCAGCAGCTACTTCACACTGATCCCCCCTCGGGGGGAGTCACCCAGGGATGCTCTAGTCCACGATTGGCCCTCCGGTCTACTATATGCCTTCCCTCCGGTCCCCTTGCTGTCAGAGGTTATTCAGAAAGTGCAATCCTTGGGAAGCAAAATGATTCTGATTGCCCCACACTGGCCTCGTCAAATTTGGTTCCCCTTTCTCCATCCCTATCTCATGGACGCTCCTTGGATTCTGGACCCACAACCAGACTTGCTAACGCACATGTCAGGGCAGCTCCATCCCTCTCTTCGGACCCTCCGGTTGACAGCCTGGCTACTCCACTTCCGTCATTAGTTAGGCTTCATCAATTTTTGCCGGAGGTGGTTCATATTTTATCTTCCTCTCATAAGCACTCGACCAGGAAGATTTATTACAGCAAATGGAAGAGGTTTTCAATCTGGGTGGATGCCAAAAAGATTGACCCTAACACAGCTCCAATTTCGTCTGTATTGGAGTTCTAGTCTATGCTCTTTAACCAGGGTTCAGCGGCCGCAACCATTAAAGTCCAATTGTCGGCGATTTCTACCTTTCATGTTGCAGACAAGCCTATTCTGATGGCACATAGACTCTGTAAGGCTTTCCTGAAGGGCACTTTGTTACTTCGTCCTCCGGTATCGGAACCTGTTATGCCTTGGGACTTAAACTTTGTTCTACAGGATCTTACTTCACCCCCCCCCCCTTTGAGCCTGCAGCCACTTGCGATTTAAAATTCATAACTTGGAAGACTGTCTTTTTGGTAGCCATCACTTCAGCCAGACTCATTTCGGAGCTTCAGGCTTTATCGATCAAACCCCTTATTTGATTTTTCATAAGGACAGGGTTTCTGTCAGACCAAACCCCTCCTTTCTTCCTAAGGTAGCGTCAGTCAGTAACCTTAACCAATCTATTGAATTGCCAGTGTTTTTTCCCCAGTTCAAAAACAAGGCAGAATTCAAATTTCATCAATTGGATGTGCACAGACAATTAAGTTTTTATTTGCACAGAATGAAAGACCTCAGAAAATCTGATCAGTTGTTTGTTTCATTTTCGGAAAACAGAATTCGGTCTCCTGTTTCCAAAGTCACGTTGTCCAGGTGGATTTCCAGTTGTATTTCTTTCATTTATTCCTTGGGGGAAAAGATTTACCGTTCCGGGTGAAGGCTCACTCTACTCGGTCTGCATCTACATCTACAGCTTTTCAGGCCAGATTGTCTGTGGATGATATTTGTGCTGTGGCTACTTGGGCATCTCCTCACACCTTTGTTACTCATTACAAGTTAGATGTGGTATCTAGGGGCAGGTCTTCCTTTGGTTCCACAGTGCTCAGGAGTATTTTTCCCTGAGCCTCCCAGGATTTAGGTGCTGGGGACGCTGTCCCACGGGTAAGAATGTAGGCGAGATTGGACTACATAACATCAAGAAGTTATGTACTCACCATAACGTTCGATGTATGTAGTCTATCTCGCCTCACATTCTTATTTACCCCCCCCCCTCCTTCCCCCGTCCTGGAGGATCTGGAGGTTAGGTCTGGTTTCAGAGCTCCCTTCATTCTTGGTTTGTTCTTCCTTTCCTTAGGTGTTGTTATGCATGGAGAATGAGTGCTGGTGCTTGCAGCAAACTAGATTTGGGGATAGAGAGCAGTGCAGCATGGGATACCATCTTTGCTCAGCCAATAGAAAGACTTCGAGCTAAAAAAGTATGGCCGAGTCGGAGCCGACATTCGGCTCCGAACCCACGGGTAAGAATGTGAGGCGAGATGGACTACATACATCGAACGTTATGGTGAGTACATAACTTCTTGTTTTATGACAACAGATCATCTCTTCCACAGAAAAGATGATAAACTTTGTGATTAAGAGTGCTGGACCATGCATTGAACTCTGTTTATATAAGAAACTTCATGGTAGTAGAATAGTAGCTTCTCACTCACTGGCTGAGTCTTTATGTATTTTATAAGACGGTACAATTATGTATTAATGGGGTAATTTAATTTGTTTTATTTATTTATTTATTTATTTGTGTAAGCAAAATGTAAGTGTAATTTATACATTCAGTAAGTTGCATTTCCATTAGCACTGTTTGTAAGGGTTAGGGCTGACATTCCTCTTAAGCCACCCTTAAGAAATAAGCAGTGATTAAGAGGGTGTCAAACCCAGTCACAAATGGTATTACAGGAATACAATTTGAGATGCTGTTGATCAAAAGCAAGTTTATGTTAGCTAACAACAGCGATATATGCAATTAATAGTATTTGCAGTGTGAAATACACATAGCCCAGCATTCTTTACAATCACCTATCCCTTCTTAACCCTTTCTTTAAACAGAAAACTTTAATTGCTTGGTCCCTTTAGCTGTTCTGATGAAGGTGAAGTTGAGTGCATTCTCTGGGAATATCCCATCAATTCATGACAGGCCCTTTTACCAGGAAAGTGACTAGGTGGGAAAGATTCTCCATATTTTCTTACAAGACAGTCATCGAGAATGTCCTGGATTTTCTGAGGCTCTGTATTTTTCAGACTGTGGCATGCACCTTACTCCATGTCATGTGGCATATGCATTCCTCCATCCTTTGTGTGGCATCACAGAAACTACACAGAGAAGTATATTCCTCGGTCACAGAAAAATCTTACTTTAAATATGGGTAGCTAACTGTTCATTTCAAATGCCAGTATAAACAGAAGATTTCCTCACATTGCAAGCACACAGGAGTTGCTTTTTATCCTTTATTGTTTCTGCATTGAACATCACCTGCATTTTATTTGTTTTTGAATTTTAGTTTGTCTTATTTCTTTTTTTTTTTTTTTACCTGATCATTTGACTTGATCTACTTGAAATGCTGTTCCTACCTTCATAATTTTCATTGGTCACTCTGGTTAAAAATTAAAGTCCAAAAACACAAGTTCTGTTGATTATGTTGAACATTTAATAGTAGGGAGCTAGGCAAAGAGATGGTAGAGGGGAGAGGAATAATGAGCTCCTTGATAATGAGCACAGTGCAGCTGCAAAATGAGTTGACATCTTGTACTGTTAAGAATGCATTGCTAGGTTAATTTTTATACTTTGTATACATAAGATTTGCAGTTAGAATGAAATAGAATACACTTTAGGAAGTAGTGTCATGTAACATTTTATCTTTGCAGTGTTTCACTTGTTCCTTGGTAGGATTTCTTGGTATTCTATGATGGTCTGAACTTGCATGAAAGGAGACTAATCTTGTCTTGTTCAGAAGTCTTATTGACACCACACGTGGTTGAAAAACAGGCAAAAATTAATACTGTTACAAGCAAACTGTCAGTTGCCTTGTGGAAAGTTACCCCTTCAGTTTCTTAGCCATTCATTTAACAGTGAAAAGAATTTTATTTGGGACTCGAAAATGTAAGCTTTTTGTTGAGACTCTTCTCTCTACATTTTTGCTTTGTTTTTTTTCCTTTATCAAAAGGTGGGGCTTAAAGCACTGTAGCAGGCATGGTAATGTTTGATAAAAGATTTGATTCTTAACTTATAATCAGTCAAATAACTGAAATGCTTAATGAGCTTTTTTTTTTTTTTTTTAACTATTCATTACATACTAACCAGATAACTGATCATCTCGCAGATACCCCCAACCTGTAGCCCTATAGTATGAAAAGAGAATGCCAGTGTGCCCTCATTATCGTACTGTGAGATTGTGGAGATCTTGCAATGTATGCATTTCTCTCCCACCCATGAGGAATGTGAAAGTCCCTATATGGTTGGCTTACTTTATAAGAATAAGTTATTGCTTCCAGGAACTGTTTCTGTAAAGTTGTGCAGTCTTGCTGCAGTTCCTTCATTGTCATGGTCTGGGATGGTGGTGAAGTGCAAACTCAGGGATCCCTCTGTCAGCAGCTGATTCTGTAGAGCCCAGGCCTCCTCTCAAGCCCATATCACTAGTGGTGCAGGCAGATGCCCTGACACCATGCAAGTAATCTGCTTAAGAGAAGGGATTGGTAGGTGCCTTCATGTTCAGTAATCAGTTGTGTACCATAAGTCACAGTGATACACAGCAGTTTTATTACAGGTATGGAGTTTGAATCATTCTCCTTCCCTATTGTGACTTGTAAAGCTTGTTAAGAATGCTTTCACAGTGCTAAGCACCATTCTTTCTGCTGTTCTTTGGGAATATTTTTTTAGAGCGTCTGTTGAAAGTCCAAGGACTATTAATGTGATCCTTATTACAGTGAAACTTGATTCAGTCAGGGGGAATATATACTGCTTCTGAGATTGCAATATTTCTGAGTATTTGTCCTACTCTGAGGTGCATCAGTCTTAAGAGTTTGTTAGCATGGGATACTCCCCACATCATGGGTAGGAGGAGTACAATGGTTAAAGGTGTAAGTGCATTTTGGAGTTTGCTTTTCAGTGTGGGGATTGCAGTGTGTTTTTGAAGTATCTGCGCTTGAACTTCTGAGAGGAATAATTGATATGGTTTGTGTGACATTTAAGATTTTTTTGTCTCCGTATAAGTAATAGTGCTTTGTTAGTATAGATATGGTATTTTGCATTTGGATGGGAAGTATATTTTTTTAGTACTAGTAAAGTGAAGACAACAGAGCCATTTATACAGTTGCTTATATCCACAATAATTGTATTCAAGGTTGTGAGGAAGCCAGGGCCTATCTCACCACTCAACAGGATTAAAGGTAATTTTGTTTTCATTTTCATTGTATTCTGTTTTGTTTATTTATTTATTAACAGAAGTAGAGAATTGAGCCATGTGGACCTTTTTCAGACAGATTGGAAGTACAGTCTGGTTAAGTGACTTGCTGAGAGTCGCACAGGAGGCAAGTACAGGCTGAGGAAATCAAACCCTGGCTTTACAAGAAGCAGGTCATTAAAATCTCATAGCTTTAATCATCTGTGCTAAGTGCCAAATAGAGAAGTGACCGTTCGTTTTAAGGCATGCATGCAAAAAACCTGCAGACAGTGTAGACGCCTGTCAGTTTACCTGTCTGCATGTCTTCGGGATATGAGAATAAACCAAAGACCCTGGTTGAAAGGTCCCTGTAGACACAGAGAAGACATGCAATCTCTGCAGTGAAAGTACCCTAGACAGGAATTGAAATGGAGAACCAATTGCTGTGAGCGAGCCACTCACTGCTACACCACTGTAGTGCCAGAAAGACTGATTCTTGTTGTCATCCTGTAACTACTGCAGTTCTTGACAATAAAATTGCATTCTCATTCATGTGTATCTCACTTTTTCTTTCCTTGAATTTTAAGGCACTGCTATGACATATCTGCTCATTCAAAGAATGTATCTGTTTAAAGCAAATAATTTTAATTTTGAAGGCTGATTAGGGGAATTGTCTACATTCAGAATTACCAGGAACTTGTGTTTGTTCACTCTGTTGAGTAGTTAACTGTAATATATTGAGTAATCTGCATTAGTGACAGAATAATGCATATATGCTTTTAATTGGCCTAGTCACATTTTTAAGTAGTAGTAGGTGCTTTGCAGGTCTGCATTAATTTTTTCTGTAGCTTCTCCTTCATTCTCACACTTTATTACTACTCTTCATCTTTTGATGTGTTCTTAGTTTGCACATTACATGAGGTCTGTGTTACAGTGAGTAGCTGTGAATGCTACAGCTGGTACTCCTAAGTCAGTTTAGGATCGACTGCCTGTTTGGCCAAATTTACCTACTTACATTTCTTTGAAATTTCAAGTGGCTAGGGTTGTACTTCACGTAAGTGCTAAATCTGTTTTAAATAATTCCTAGTGTCTGACTTGCCCAAGTGTGAAAGGGAAGTGAATTTCAATCCTTGCCTGAGTCTGAAAAATAGCAACTCGTTTCACCCCCACCCCCCAACAGAATTAGATTGGATGAGCTGAATTATGAAATTGGCACTGTTTTTAAATTAGTATTGAGAAAGGTTGGAAAGAATTCCAAGAAATCCCTTATGTGGTGATAACTTGTGTTCTCTTGGCTGAAATGGTCACCTCTGTTTCCTTAACATCTTAGTGAATGCAAATTTAATCTTAAAAATCTTCATTTGTACCAGTGCTTTCATTATCAATTGGTTTGTTAAAATATGAATGCTGGAGGTATTAACTCATGTGCCTTCTAAGCTGAGCATCCTTGAATGGTTTTCTAAAAAAGAATCCACTGCCAGTACCTTTATCTAAAGTAAAGATGAGGCTTCATTTTCTTATTGTCTGTATATATAGTGTTAGTATTCTGTTGTTCCTGACTTGTTGACCTGATGATCATTTCATATCTACATAGGCACTCCTTTGGAATTGTATCTAGCGGTTTCAGTAGAGACCTCTTTGACCTCGGCTGCTGAGTTTAGGTTTTTTCCATATTTTATCATTTAGCATTTAAGTCTCCTAAGAATAAAATATGTGAATAAAGTGAATAGTAGTGGTCTGAAACGCTGATGAGTATCTACTGCAAATCTAAATAATTAAGATTTATGTATTGTTCATCATGCCTATGTGCATGATGCACTGTATTGTACCCCATGCCTTACAAGGTCTTCATACTCCAGCGATGGTCATTTTCATGTTCTAGTACTTTTCTCGATGTCTAATTGACCCCTATACTTGGATTTTTTTACATACCTTGATGGGAATGGACCCCATTCCTATGTCAGGGTTCAATTAAAACTCACAAAATCAATATTGTTTATTTTTCCATTGTGAAAGAATACATGTCTTTGCAAATAAAGTTGTCATTCTGTGACTGAATGAGTTCCATGCATACCTCTTATCTGTCCAGATTTTTGTAGCATGCCCAGATTTTTTCTTCATATTGTTAGTCTCTTCCTCATAAAATTTGTGGTTTTCTGGCAGCTTGGTGAGGATTGAAGTCAGTAAATAATGACATTCGTTTGAGTTGCAGACTTCATATCCTTAAGAAAATGCAGGCTAACTCAAATACAGTTATTGTAGCAACTTTCTCTATTTCTAAGAGCAATATTTAGGATCATAGGAGGTTACTATGCTAATGGCCACAGGGCACTTACAAGCCTAGCCAAGTTGAACCCGTGTTCCCAAGGGTGTCTGGTTCAAGCAAACACTAAAATTGGCATCTATTGCCCCTGTCCAAGAGGGACACAGGTGGAACCCCCCCCCCCCCCCCAGGGTGAATTTAAAATCTGTACCTATTTTTGGGCCTTTCCCCATCGATTATTTTAGGCTTTGTCCAGATTTCTTGCACTAAGAAGTTGAGGTATGAGTCCATGACATCACTCCCTGAACGGTCACAGGAAACAATACAGCCAGATCACCCCCGACTCTGCATTTGATGTTTTCCTCTTTGGTAGTTTCTTTTATTCACTGTCTCTTATTAACTTTGTTCTTGTAAGCCTGATTATTATAACTGCAGGAAAGTTCTAAAACCGCTATGTGATTCCTTTAAGTGATTTGCTGTTTTGTTGGAGATGCAAAGAAATGTGGGGATTCCTCACAAAGATTTCTATTTCTTTTGTTGTGTCATTGCCAGAGTCATCTCACCCCTTCCCATAGTACCATATACATTCCACCCCTTCCCATAGCACCAGGTAATTTTGTAGCTTTTCTTAATACTGTGGCTAATTAGTTCTCTGCAGTAGTTCATTTGTTATCTGCAAGAGGATGTCAGTAGAGATTCTTTAAGCGAGGAGGAGAATTTCCATACAAGACAGATTAATTCCCTCCTCTTTTTAGGTTTCTGAAGAGGACGATTCTTCTCAGTCCACTGGCTGTCCATCAGAAGTTGTCTTGTATAGACATTGTACTTCATGGGATAATTTTTGGTTGGCCTGTACATGATCCCTTATTTCCAGAGAAAAGATAGAGAAAATGAAGTTTGCATGTCAAAAGTGGACAGTCCATCTACTCTAATATACATTTAAGGATGTGTGCTGAAAGGCAGTCATAGCTCACAGTTTCCAACACCTAAAAAGGCTGTTAAGCTATGTAGCTCTATATTGGGTAGTTAAGATTTATATAATATCCACAAGACTGATCCAGCATCTCTGTCTTTATCATTGTCTGCTCAGAGTGGGCAAACTGTTCTCCTAGCTTTATTCTTATTGGACAAGGTTTCAGGTTAACTAGATAAAAAACGTAAAGTGTTTACACATTTAGCACCTTAGGAGGTTAGACCATTAAGCGATTTGGCTCACATGGATTCTTAACAAAGTTCCATCTTAGAGTAGATTCAGAAAAAATCAGCAGTCTATTCCTAACAGTAGCATCACATGCAAAATAGAGAAGGTAATTAGGGTTAAAGTATACACTGAAATATGTTCATGATGCTGTGGAGACTGCTTCAAGAGCTTCCATGTCAGGGCTAGTTTTAAGAAGGCTAGCTTGACTTAGAGCACCATCTTATACTGAGAACATAAGCTCAGTACTTTGCAAATGTTCATGTCAGTAGAATTTTATTTAGTTACAGCTGATAGTATTTTTGGCACAGAAACGTTTGGCAAAGTGATGTCCTCATTCTGGAGTTCCCAGATATTTCTTGACCCCTGTTCCAACAAGAGAGAATCATCAAACTAGGTGACGTGACTGAAATCACTGTTGCAGTATTCTTAACAGTATTCTTAATATATGGGTTTTCATCTGCTGACATCTGACCATGGTACCAAAGCTTTACCTTCCCGAGGGCGTGTGTCTGATGTATGACCTTAGCTCATATGCGTCAGGGTATAGTCCCATTAGTTTTCTTATCGAAATAGAGTAATTTAACAAAAGTGGGATTGTGGAACAGTGGGCTGTGGAGAATGAAAGGG